>NW_009203264.1:10390-21476 GCF_000690835.1 Fulmarus glacialis | reverse complement strand
CCCAGCCAAAACCAGGACACTGCCAAGTGACCAGTCTGAAGTTAATAGCCATACTACTATGGCTATTAAAATTAATAATTTGTTTATTAATTTTCTACTGTATTTTCACTCTACTATATTACAGCTGTAGCGTCAGCTGAAGAGATCAATTTGGATTTGGTGCTCTGCAAGTAGGGAGTGTGAGATGAGAGTCCCTAGGAACCAAATGCCAGTGCTAGTTTGAATAGGTGATTAAAAACTGTCTTTTATATTAATGGAAAGGGAAACTTGTACATCATAATATATTTCAGATCTTCCAATTCAAAGATGTTTGCACAACCCCCAATTTTGGAGGGCTTTCTTTTCACATGTCTTCAAACAGGATAGAAGATCAGATTTCTTTTCCTTTTTGAAGTACTTGCACTCTGATATACTGAAGTGTTATTCCCTTGTAACTTAAAAGTCCTTTTCAGAGATAGTGAAAGATCCATAATCAGAAGCTCAAGGCTTTGGAGGCATTGTTATGTCTTACTAACTGTAAGGTCCTTTCCACTCCTCTTCAGACTCCTGAAGCAGCAGTGACACGAGTAGAGTGGTCATCCTTGGTCTTGTGCTAATAGGTGCCCATGCAAGGCCTGATTGCATGGAAAATTCACAGTCCAGCTGGAAAGCTTGTTGGTTCCTTCACAGATTGTCTCTGAGGTCTGGTTGGGAGCACCATGTCCTCACACATTCCTGAACCCATCCAGAACTATGCTAGACCTCAGATAGTGGCAGGTGGTATCCTAGAGATAGCTGACCAGTGCTCTCTTCTCTACAAGGAGCTATTTCATACCCGAAAGGATCTTTTCTTCTGGCTAATCTCACCGGGACAGTCAGGCCCGGGGCTTTTTAGAATAAATGTTGCTGATAGTAAATAATGTTTTATTTATGCTGCAGATAACATATGTTTATATTTCTGAAGTCCCTTGCAGTGTTGGTACCTTGGACTTTGTAGCCCTGCTGTAGAACATAAGAGAGCAGATACTGACCATAAATACAATGAGACCGAATGATATATTTTCATTGTCCAAAACCACATGAAAAGTACAGGAACAGTGAGAAGTATTTTTAACTATCTCCGGTTTTAAAAGTTGTCCAAGGTCTTTTCTTAAGTGCCTTTTTTGGAAGGCTGATCCGCAGTGCAGATAACTTTCTCACAGTAATGGTAATGGCAAAGATACATAATGTAGGAAAACAGCAGAATGAAAACTGAGGGGTTTTTTTCCTTAAAAATTAACTAACATTCCCAGTGATTTCATCCCACTTATTTTATTCTCCCTCAGAATAATACTTATGAATAATAATACTTAATGAATGTATTCTTAATCCAAGATATGATTTCTATGAGAAATCTAAATCTTGCTTGTTTAACTTCAGAAATAATAAGTTTGTGTCAATGTTTGATCTCATAAGCTAAATGTATGCTAATGGGTGAAAACATGTTTCCATTTCAATAGATTATTTGGGAAATGCTACCTTCAGGCTGTTCCCAGTCTAGAAATGTAACAGCTATCACTATCCAGGGACTTGAATCATTCTGTGCTCCATTGCAAGGTGCAAGTACATAAACTGACAGGAAAGCTTAAACTGTTAGGAAGATATTGGATCTCTTTTTGTTATCTCAACCTTCTGCAAAATATGTTAAATGTTCCCATTTCTTTAAATCAGATTTCACCTATTAGTAATAGTGAGACAGAAGAGAGTCTCTTCTCCTCACTTTGTTAAGGTCAGCTGAAAAAAGAAAACAAGAAATGGAAAAACACACAAAAACTTGAAATGGAAAAATGTCTTGAAGTCTTGAACTCAAGCTTTTCCCTTCTGATGTTTTCCCCATGCCCTAGGGCAAAGGCAGGTGCCCTTTGCTGGCTGTTAGGGCAAGAAAAAGCCACCTGAAACTCAAATTTGGGAGCTCTTGACTCTGCAGTGAGTGTTCATGGACCCTTTGATAGGACAAATAAGAAAAAAAGACTGTTAATATCCGTTTACGGTATTTTTCTTTTTTCACTGAATTGGACGACTACTTCTCCTCTCCCAGACATCACTCTCTTCATCTGGGCCTCATGTCTCTTACTTGAACTGATACTGCATATGAGATGCTTGCGGCTTCTGCCAAGCCAGCTCTCTTCCATGCCTGGAGCAACTGCTTTTCCTTATGCTTCTGGTATGCTGTCGCTACAGCAGCACATTAAAACATTACAAGCAATTTATTAAATATTAGAACTGAAGCAGTGGATTTAAAAATAGCTCTGTGTAGGAATTGTTGCCTTTTTTCTCTATTGACACTCAAGGCATCTGAGAACTAGACTAATTACTAGCTGCTAGTAGTGCTTGAGACAGCACTGCAAGAAGTTGAGAGATGTCAGAAGACAACAGTGTTTACCCTTAGGGACAAGGGTAGAAGTCTGACCAGGCAGTTTGTTTATATTTAGCAAACCCCTTTCTCTGCTCTTGTAGAATATTTATTATGCATTTATTTTTGTGTCAGTTCATAAGCTGTGTGGTGTACAACAGGAGATCACAAAAGACAGGCATTAATAAAATCAGACATGCTAGGAGGTAAGAGAGGGAAGTGAAATAAATTTTCTTTTCATCTTTCACTTGGCCTTAAGTTGTCCTTGGATAAGTATCTGATATGATAGGACTTGTCTTCAACAGCAAAAGAGAACATAAACTAGAAGGTACTGTTTCTTTGTAGACCAAAGAAAGGTGGCGATCTGGGCAGTGATTTGCACATACACTTAGAGAAATAAGCACCTGTGAGAGTTATAAAGGTAATGATTTAAAATAGTTAGCACCTTCCCAAATATATTTAAACATTACTGTAAGACATAAAAAGCTAATACATAGGATGAAAGCAAGAGATTTTCTTCGGAAATTTTTAGAACAACTTTAGTATCACAATAGCTATACTACTACATGGTTGGGTCTACTTCTGAACTTCTTGCTCAGGTGAATCATTCAGTGGACTTACAGATTTGGCTCGATCCCATCCTTCAAAGATTTAAGCACTTGCTTATGTTTTAGATAATCATTTTACAGAGATTAAAAACATAGCACTTTGAAGTTTTTTAAACTTTGTCTTCTGATTTGTCTCCTTAGTCTGATTTTGTTGAGAAAAGCTTGAATGAGGTGATAAAAAAGGACACACATATCTGCAGATGCTTGGAACTAAATTAGTAAAATTAGACCAACGCCTTTAATTTAAGTTGGTTTTAAGCACTATACTGAAATACTGTTTTTTCTTTATACTGTTTACTACAGCTCTTAATCCATCTGGTAGACGAACCAGAGAGTTTATGCTGGGACTGCTGCTGCACGCATATGTTGCAAAACTCAGTCCACAGGAGCTGTTTAGTTACTAAAGACATTCTCAAGTAGAATTTCTTAGGCTTGTTGCTGAGGGCATGCTAAACACAGGATAACTGTAAATTCACTGTTGCTATGCCAATTTACATTAGGTGGAATCTGAGCCCGGGGTTAATTTCCATGTAACATGCAGATGGGATATAGAACTATATGAGAGAGGATGAATAATTTATGTCTGAGTTCACAATATTAGACCACGAACCAACTCACAATTAACTTATTCTTGAAGCCATGGGAAAATTCACATTGTGGTTCATGGTGAATATATTAATTCATTGAAAATCTGTCAAAGTTAAGTTTCCTCGGGATTGCTGATTAGCAAGTTAAAATATTTTTAGCAGTGTGAAAAATCCTGTATTTTTATCATGTAAAACATATTATGTAGACTGTTGTTTTTAATTACTCTATCTCTCTAGCGAGTTTGTCCGACTCCCACTGAAGTCAGTGCAAAAAGCTCTGTTGTCTGAAGGCCAGTTGGATCAGCCCTTACTCTGTGTAACCTAGGATGTTTCTTCTGTTTCCAGTATCTGTGATAGGTGGTGCAAGAGAAATACACACAGTCGAATTATCTCGGTACAGAAGAACAATATCTTATATTTTGTCGTGCTTCTGTTACTTTTATTACAAATTATGTACAATAGCCATAACTGGAACAAAGACCCTTGTGCACAGCAAGTTATAAAATACAAGTATTTCCAAAATGTTCATTAAACAACTTTACAAACAGAAATGCAAACAGTAAACAGGTGTTGCCTTATTTGAAGTGCAGCTGTGGAGCAAAATGTGTGAGGACTTTATTAACAGCACCCAGAAAATTATCACAAAAATTAGCAGATATATTAGCGAGGGAGATACTAAGCAGGTGGAAAACAAACTAATCCTGGATACGAATTCAGCTGTGACTCACAAACTATTCTGGAAGATGTCAAGAGACAGTTTGTGGACAGGACCTTGGTTTTGTGTCTAGCTGAGTCACCACAGCTGCAAGTGTGTCCTGACATCTACAAAGAGATGAGATGAGATGAGTCCCTGCAGGATCTAGCTATCCTTTGAACATTTCCCATCATGGGCTGGAAGGCAGAATAGTGACTTTGATTCTGCCACTGTTTTCAAAGATGATTTGTCTAGGCCTACCTTGACTCTGAAGAGGGATGAAAGAGAGTCAAGGGGGGGACTAAGGCCTAATTATTCACACTGAGGGTGCACAGAGGTCCATTAAGAAAAAAACGTACTCTTGCTATTATTACAAAAGGCATTTATTTTCTATGCAGAACTTCAATTTATTTTGTAGTTCATTGCTTCCATTGATTCTGGTGAAATGCAAATAATGGCAGAAACGGTAGGCCGACAGCTGCAGTGCCATGTGAAACATGGCACTCACTCCAAATGTAAATGCGGCATACAGGGACTAATCCTTCATCTCTGTGGCCTGGGGGGTTTTCTCAGGAATAAAGCAAGCAAACACTCCCAGGAGCTAGGGAAGTAAGCTGAAAGAGCACTGAAAGGAAACGAAAAGTAGAATTTTGACCTCTGTAACTAAAAATAAAGATTGCAAAGCTGGTCAAAGATTGTAGCTAAGCATATTTTAATTGAAAATACCCTTTCAATAAAATTCACATTCTGCTAAAATGTCTTTTTTATTTTTCCTTAGGTGAGGAATTTTTCAGATATAAGCGAAATGTGTCAAATCTTATCTTCCTTTTTCTGCCCCTACAATTTCCAAATTGAATACGGTGTAAGAATTCAGTTCCATTTAAAAAATATTACCAGAAAAGCATTATTTTCCATACAGTGTAAGATTGGCGTTATCAGGGACATTCATACAAAGGCTTCCTTTCCCCCAGCCTATTCAGGGAGCGGGGTGAAGGAGGAAGGAAGGTCTGCACAGCTGAGGCACAGGCACTTATTCAGGTCGTGAGTAGTAGCGGCAGCTGTGGCCTGATGTGCTGATACTGCCCATGTCCACTCCCCTGTGGGACCTGCAGCCAGAGGATGTCCTGGATGCCTGCATTGCCTCGACGCACCTAATACTCGCTGGGCTCATGGGCAGCACGTGCTGCTCTTGTGTTACTCATTTTTTTATATTGCACATTTGTGTCAGTTCACATGCTTCTCACAAGAGTTCTTGCCCCTGAAAATTACAGTTAAGACAGAAAGGAGACAAGGGACAAGTGGAGAAAGGGATGAGTGAAGAAAAGATGAAGGTTTTGTAACTAACTAGCACAAACATATTCAACATTTTGCGATGCTGGTGGTGCAAAGGAAATGAAATTCCATGGTGTAAAGTGGGGGGCCACCACAGCCTCACTGTAAGGTAAGAGAGCCAAACCTTCCCAGGGGATCTGGTTTCTCACCGCTTTCCTATTTCCTTCCAAGTCACCAGGAGCTGCCTGGATTTGGTAGTGGTAGCCAGCACTGGATTTGGCCAGTGAAGACAGATCCTTGCAAGCCACCAGACTGCACCTGAATGGCAACAATTCCTCTGACTGGTGTTCAGTTTGTAAACAAACTTTCTTGGGATTTTTTTTTTTTTTTTTTTTCATTCTTTGGCGTATGAAAGAGAAAATATTTCCCTTAATTGTAACTCTCATTATGAGGGTTTCATTGATGAACACATGAAATATTAGTCTCAGGGTCTAATACCAGACAATATCTGTGCTTAGAATTTGATTGGACTCTAGCCCATGCTTCGTTATCTTCTAAATTAAAAACAAAAGTACATGTACTGTCTCACAATATTTGGGGAAAACAGGCAAGGAAGACCTGTTGGAAATCCGAGAATCTTGCAGAGACCTTCAAGCTGGGAAGCAAGGAATGCTAGGGAGGGGGCCAGAGACATTGTTTTGAAATCTAAATCTGATTTATTCCTACCCTGTTAGTGATTACTTAAAGCATTGTGAAGTGTGGCTCTGACCCACCAGGTTTTTCCTGGAAGTGATGGGGAAGCAAATTTACCCACCTTGGCAAATCTCTCCGATCTCAGCTAAGCCCAGTGCCCATCATCACAGAGGATGGGTCCTAAAACTGGGATGCAATCTCCCCATGGATTCCCAGTGTGAACTATGCTGAGGTAGTGACAAAGCCCTCTCATGTCTGGGTGATATGTGCTCTCCTCGAGGGTGACCTTGGTTTGTTTCTAAAATCCCTACCTTGCAGATCAGTAAATGGGTCTTCTGGTTCTCTCCTTTAACTGGATGTATACAAGCAGCTTTAGGATAGGTGCTGAATGGTCCCAGCAGTGCAGTCCCCGTGTAAGGATAAACATACATGTTTTTCTTTTTATCTTTGTTGGCTATATGCAAAGAATAAAAAACCTCTGTATGTAAAGATACAATCGCTTACCCCATGCCTACCAGCAGTCATATCCAGTTTTTTCTTAAGCATTCATAAAAAATGAATGAAATTTTACCCAATGACCTATTAAAAATTGAGTAGTAGCATATGGGATTTAGCCCACACTGCTAGGCTTATGTGGGGAAAGCCACTGTAACCAACAGCTCTTTTTATAATCACTAGGTATTTATCTTTCCCAAGTGCTTAAAAATTGGCTATTTCAGTGTTGCACTATGCCAGTTCTGTTTCAAATGAGGAAGGTCCACGGTTCTCAGGATTGAGTGAGGTTTTCATTAATCTAGGTAGAACTGTGTAGTAATGAGGAGTGTGGGATACGGAGCGCATCCTGCAGCACTGTGTGGGCTACAAGTTGAATAAGAAAGTCATTTTATGTATCAGCTGAAACTTAAAAAAACAAAAAGTGCACACTGACTGTTCTTTGAGGAGGAGGTCTCCAGAAATTACCTTTAAGAAATGCAGGCAATACAGCATGCTCTTTTTCTTAGGAGAACACAGTGAAATCTCACCCTTTGTGCAAAGCCTTGCTTCCTGCCACGTGTGCAGACCTCGTGCACCCTGTTCACCATAAGACAGGTGTGGCTTGAGGCACATTCAAACTGAATTTGTATAGCGCTTGACTGTCCTAATGCTACTTTTGGACTTGACTTTCTTCATTTACCCTGTAGACATCTGTTCTTAGACAACACACAACGTTACACCATTGTATCTGAATCAGGAAAATGTTTTTCTCTTGATTTTTCCAGTGGTCTTCTTCAAGGTGTCTTGGAATGGGCCTCCTTTTGTGCGTGCCTGTCCAAGGGCACGCTATTAAAGCTTATGAATATGCCAAATGCTATAAAATTCCCACTTTTGCCACTCTGGATTCTGCAGAATTTTTTGGGGGGAAACCCTACAGGAATTTTTGAGACTATCTGAATCAAAATGAAGATGTTGGTTATTGACAAATGATTTATACTTACAAAATTTCAACAAAACTGTCCTTACTCTATCTACTGAATTTACCACAATCTCTTATTCTCATCTACGTGAGAGCTGAGATTTTTTTTTCCCTGTTATCTGGATTTTCTGCATATCACCTTCTTTTAAGAAACTCCCGAGATCTGTTTTTTTTCTGGCTCTCATGTTCCCCAGTTTTTTTATCTGGGCAAACACAGCATGAAGATAATTTCAACAGTACGACCCTTGCGGCTACAGGTAAGAGCCTCCAGACTTGAGGACTCCTGGAGCACGTTTCCAGGGGCAATCAGTGCACAGAGAAAAAGGCAAAGCCTGGAGCCTGCTGGGGAGAGGGGCCAGAGACTTGGAGGGACCAGCTTTATAAATGAGAAAGTGGGCTGGTTCTTTTTAAAAATCTGAACTGTTCTAGATCCCCTGATTTAAACAGAACATTTACATCTCTAGGATCCACCCAGTATTGCTCAAGAGCTACCATTTTCATAAATTATCAGTGTCAATCATTATGAAATTCCCAGATGGAATATGGATACAATATGTCTTTTAAAACATACCAAATAGAAGTACTGTACCTTTCTTTCTTCAGTGTTTCGATTTTAATTTCAGCCCTCATTTCTCTACATCCATATCAACACATCAGCTCTATTAATGATATTCTGCCAATGCATCTCTGGATTTCAGTTTTGACACATTTGTAAGTGCATCTTCTCTAATTATCTTTAAAGTCTCACCTTGGCAATCCATTGCTGGAGGCTACGTGGTGTCAATTGCCAAAAGTAATTAGAAAGATGAAATTTGTTTAAAAAGTTGGTGATCGCCATTCTTCCTGGTTGTACCCTAAAGCAGCGCAACTGGATGCAAGCCAGAAGAATACTGAGCCTAGTGTGAACGAGTCTCTTCCTTAAGTTTGATTTTTGTAAATGTCTAGATTTCAGATACAGAAACAGGGATTGCCAATGGTAAATTTTTTCTCACAGCATGATGAAATCTGTATGATGAAACCAGCTTTAATTATTCAGTTGGTGCCTGCAAATAGTTGCCTAGTGATTGGTGGCCCTTCTGTTCAAATCTGCAGTAAAACTGATTTGTAGGCTAGGTCACTAGCTGCTTTAAGTCAGCGTGACCCTGCTGATTTAATTGGTATGTACTAAGTCAACCTAGTTAAAAATACCTCTGGGTATTTGAGAATAGTATGGATAGTTTCTATAGACAAGACAATGCTGACTGATAAAAGAGACATCTCGTATGGTTTTCAGTGTACTAGTTTCTCTTTTACAGATGTCCTTATTTTCTCTGATTGCTGTCTTGAAGAGTACTTAAAATCAGCCCTGCAGCGATTTTACTTTTGGAAAGTACTAGGTGAAGCCAATCATATGGTAACTCAAGAAGACGAGCCTGTGTGAAGTTTGCACTGAAAAGCATCACAATATATTCATTCCTAACTAAACACCTTTGTATTTGAATCCATGATTCTTCAAAAAAAATTTTTTAAAGTATTTGTGTAGTTAAAAATTAATTAAAAGTGCTTTATTGTTTAGTTACAAATATTCAAACTGAAAATAAAAACACATGTTGTTCTCAGTGGGGGAGAAAGTGTCAGGAGAATAGACTCATAGCAGCTTACAGATTAATCTCCTACGCAGAGACTGGTCTGTGCATGTGTTGTGGAAGCAGCTTTCCAGTAACAGGGCACCAGGTGGTCACCTATGGTTGATTTAAGAAGCAAACATTGCCACAAATGCTATTAGTAGTGTGTAATGAGCTTAACTCCCCATAGCACTTGCAATATCCTTGAGGTTTTTCCCTAAAGCAGCACAGGGCTGATCACCACCTCTTAAACAATGAAGAGTTTAATCTTTTATTGTTGTATGCACATAACTCTCATTGGCATTAATAGGAGTTAAGCATGCACATAAAGGGAAGAATAGATCTTAAAGTTTTAAGTGATCATGGTATGCTAAAGGTTCCCAAAAATTTCACAAAGGACCAGGCCAAAATTTTATGACTATTCCCAGTGGGTGACATTAAGTATTTTCAGAGATTTGTATTTTTGAGGCATAAAGGGTGATTAGAGGTTCCAAAATAACAATGAAGATTTAGGAAAAGGTAAGAAGACTTAGCTGCAAGAGACAGAACCTGAGACAGAGCTAATATTTAATTAAATGTTTTTCCTTTCCATGAGGGTGAGCTTTTGCTTTCTTTTATTTTAAAGTCACTAGTTCTGATGTGTGGTGGACTTCCTGGGAGTTTGGTGGACGTTTATCTAGTTAGAGATGACACAGGTCTCTGCAGCAGTTCTTGCATATGCAGGAGGAAACTATTTCACTAGATGCGAATCCTGTGCCCTCATGTAAAAGCTTGCTGTGGCTGTGTAGGCAGGAAGAGTCCTCCCCTTACAGGCTAGCAAGAGTAGTCCTCTGCTCCTCAGCTCAGAGGCTGCCTGAACTATTTCTAGGGGCATCTACTTCTCCCTAGGAAGAAAACTGGGGGTACAAAAGGGTATCAGAAATGGTAACTCAAACACTTGAAGATTAAAATAGTTGTTTTCAGAACTAGATCTGTTCCTCACTTATTTTTCCATAGAGAAGCTGGTGCAGGGAGAGCGTACAGAGGCAGTAAAGAAAAAAAAAATCCAAGATAGACTCTTGACTGGCCTCTGGAGCCTGCCTACTTTGTCATTTAGAGGGCCAGCTTTTGCTTTTACACTTGCTGGTTCATTGATTTCTGATTTCCAAGCCCTTTGACTTCTGTTAGCAGGTATTTTTTTCTTGTATCATATCAGTGGATATAAGCTATCACTACTTGTTGTTCATACATTGCTTTTTGATACTACAGTTTCCACCCTAATCAAGGGTAATTGCTTTGTTAAATTTTAGAGTTTAGGTATTAAAAGACATTCCAAGATAATGTTTGGATATGGGTTTGTATTTCCTAAAGATACTTGCTGTTTTTTCCCTCCCTCCCTGTTTTTGATGTTCTAATTACAGGATAGCATTAACTTTTTCAGTCTTATAGTGTAGTCCAATTGGTTGTACTTAAGTACATCATCAGAAAATTTAAGGCCAAAGACTAGAGGGACTACTTTATGGCTTTGTTTTAATTCCAGAAATGAAAGCCAAAAGAACATCCCCTTTGTGCTGAAACATCTAGCTGGCAGGTGCACCTTCTCATTTTCTTTTTTGTGAAACCTGGAATTAATTAATAGTACCTGCCTGTATTGTACGCAGAGGCATTTGATTTCATATTACATTTGCAGTATGTATAAAACCATCATGGTGGAGAATTGCACACATCCAGTAAAGAATCGGAGAATTAAGGTGTTTTGATGCTTTTGAGTGAGTCTCTCTTGGGAGAGCTAGATCTCTGCCTGCGGGTAGAACAGTTGCTCTGC
>NW_009203264.1:0-10359 GCF_000690835.1 Fulmarus glacialis | reverse complement strand
GGAAAGAGGTTGCTGCTAGAATAGGACAGTGAATTCACGTCCAGGAATTGATTAGCAACATTGCTTATTATCGTGGCTTTTTTCACTGACTGTATGTAAAGCAAAATGAAAGTTTTGGGCAAGTTGTCCCATGGAGCTGGGAAGCCGGATGGTTGCCAGGGGAAAAGCTTAAATCCGGTTCTCATTAAAGACTTACAAACAGAGAATCTTGTTAGGTTTTGCAGTGGTTGCAAAGGCTCAGGGGTATTCCACAGCTGGTAAAATAGTTGATAGTAAGAATACATTTAACAGAATTCGAAAGCACACAAAAGTAAACCCAAGTATTAAAAAATGTAACTTTTCCACTGTATTACGATTATGATTGTGTGATTTGTTCAGGAAGCTGTGATGTTACTTGTGAAAGAAGTAACATCTAACGACAGAAGTAACATCATTGCTTAGCACCACTAGGTAAATGATGTTTAAGGAGGTATTTTGGCAAACAACCTGGGATTTTTATTGTACATAATAAATGTTACAGTACAAGTATCAAGGGTAGGTTATAAACTGTGGGGTTTTTCCCAAGAAAACTTACTGATTGCCAGACTGTAGGAAGACTCAACCGTAAATAATTTTACATACTGCAAAGTTAAGTGTCTAATCTGGAGTGCAAGACTCCCTGCAGCAACCCTTAGTGCTTGCAAGCAGATCTGTCATTCATTATTCATGGGCTGTCATGGCAATAAAATCCTTCTCTGATTTGAACTAGGAGGAAGGATAGAAATTATATATAAACTGAGCAACTTTAATGAATACATGTTAAAGAAAATGTGCTTGAGGGAAAGAATGGATTCCCCACTTGTTAAACCCCTATAGGTTGTATTGACTTGTCTGACTTTCGACAGTGATGGCAGACTAACTTAAAAGTAAGTTGCATATCCAGTAATGACCCCAAGACCAGAAATATCCCCCAGAGGATTTTAATTGGAGCTTTGGGTTTGGCTTCAGCTGCCATAGTGATAAAAACCCATTAGTAAGTAGGCTGTGGTAATTTGGAAACATTAACAGAGACCTTCTGAAATGATCAAAATTCCAAGACTTCTCCCTGAAGGAACGGAGTAACAGACTAAAAATGTATTCAGGTAGAGATGTCTGGAAGAGGAAAAGCAGACTTCTGAAATTATTTTTTTCTGAAATATTCATTTCAGTATTTATCCCTTTGCTGCACATTTTGCATTTACATCAGCTTTTCCCTGATGCTGCTGTGCTCCATTTTCCATATGAAGGTGGGAGTTGTGGTGAAATGCAAGGAAGCATCTGCACAGAGTGCTGCAGAGAAAAGGAAAAAACTATGAGCAAACTTCCCTTCCCTGGTAGTTGGGATGGGGAGGGCAGAATGGTATAGCCAGGTACTGCAGCACAGGGAGGTAAAATGGAAGGATATAAAAACGAGGTTTTAGCAATGGCAACGATTGAAAGGAAATAAAGCACATTTAACTGAGGTTGGTTTTTTTCTTTTTTTAAATACAGGAAGGATCTTGGCTACTTGCTTAAATTCCATTAGGGAGAAACGTAATGCTGATGTTCTCTATCTTGTTTTCAACAGCAGACATTTATAATCAGAGAACCTTTTCTATTCCTCATTGAGCTCAATGGCAATTTTCCTATGGAGTGCACTTGGATTTGAGTTAGACACTATGTTATTTAATGCAGATTGGTACAATCATATTTTGTTATAAGAAGTCATTAAAATAAATCTAATGTTTATTTTCCATAAAAAGCAGCCCCTGGAAAAATTCCCAAGCACTTTTCCTTTGATGCACAAATTTGCTTAGCATCTTTAACAGCCCAGTAAATGGTTTTGTTTGTAATGTGAATATACTGGGCACTTGGTATTACGAAAGAACACTTACGTTTCTAACCAGTCCTGTGAATTATGATATATGGTGCTGTTCGATAAAAAGTGGAGTGTGAGGTAATGAGCCACAGAGGTATTGAGAAAGAAGTAGTATTTTTTCCAGATAAGATTTTATCTGGCTATTTGACAGTTAACACCGAGTTGGGATGTGAAAGAGAGATTCCTTTTCCGAATAACTGAACAAAGTTAAAATATCACATTGTGGGGGCTATTGCAAATAAATTATACTGGGAAATGGTCTGCTCTGCTCAGGAGTATTTTAGTTTCTGCATCCAAGATCTTTTCCAGTGGTAAAAGAAGAAATTTCCTTCTTTCTAGGCAGAGAAGGTTGTTTCTGGAAGAGCTCTGATGTTGCGCAGCTCTCTTTCTCTTCCCTGGTTAGTAATACTCCCAAATGCAGGCTCAGATGAGGACTTCCGTTGACCTTCAGGACTGATGAGTCAGCTCTGCATCACTGCAGTCTCCCATCGTGATGCATGTTGGCTGCCAGTTTCTATGCCGTACTGGGGCAATGTGCTGTGTAGCTGAAAACTAAAGCTCCAGATCCACATATCGGTTCTGCAGCATATCATAGAGCTGCCCTTGCCATTTTCTATACGTTTAAGATTTAAGGGTAGGAGAGAGATTAACGTGAGACAATGAAAGGATTACAGCCTAAAAATAAAGAGGTGACCGTAGTGTACATGCCCTTAATTGACTAACTTGCTGTTAACAGCTTTTTAAGATTATTACTTGTAATGGAGATGTGTAACTCAAGACAACTGCTTACAGAGAGTCTCACATTTCCCTGCCTGCCTGCCTCAAGTTTATGAAATACAAAAACTAAGAGAGGAAAAGACTAAATTGCTTTGCTTTTGCCTAGATAGTCCCCTAGAATTTCAGTGGGTGTTGGTTTCTGTTTTCTGTTGCCATTTGTAGCTAGAGTTTCAAGGTCTGCAGTGATAACATTATTATTTGTTAAATAATATAGATATCTTAATAGCCAGGCAAGTGATTTATGGAAGAATTTCAGCCCTGGGAAGTAGTTAAAGGTGACTTAAGGGGTCCATCTAAAAAATAATACATTATGCATATCTTTTTAAGTATTCGGTATTTTCTAATTCACAACATAGTGATGTACCTTGCAGAACCAAAAGGATTGTTTAGTTGCAGCACTCTGGTTGGCTTCTAAAGATTCAGGTTTCTGTTTCTGTATAACCTTGGAAATTGTTTCCTTATCTCTATTTTATGGGGTTAAAATCCTTTCAGACCTATCAGATGTGTTCTAAAGATAAAATTCATTGTGAAAGTAGTTGCTCGGAGATCAGTGTCCCTGTAGATTAATCTACAAAACCAATATGTGGAAATATTCCTAAACAAGATTAAAATACGCATTTCAGGAAGCCACTCTGAACAGTGAATATTTTGGAGGAATATCCTAAGTTTTTGTATGGAGTATTAATAAGTGCCACGTATTGCCTTGAAAATAATGGAAAGACTATACAATTTATATAAAAAGGCTTTAAGGGCAAAACAATTGAAGAATAAGACATAAAGATACATACGAAGTTTTCCATGTTGATGAGTGCAGCAGTCTTCTAGCTGTCTCTGAAACCTCTCGTTTCAAGGTTGGAAGGGTGATTTCTGAAGGAGATGGTGACTTCAGGTAAATGAATTGTTGGTGAAAGCCCATGTCAGACACCTGGGATGGGATGGGGTTTTTGCTTCTCAAAGCCACACTGACTACAGCCATGCTATTGAACAAGGCAGTTCTCATGACTAGGGACATTGCATGGCCCTCTGGTAAAAACAGCCATCACTCTTCCCTCTCTTTCTGCCCAGATATTAAATTGCTTTGCTCTCTAAACGCTCCTTTTTTTTTCCTTCCTATAATTACAGGAGATCATTTCTTGGACTAGGGTCATAAAGCTGCACTCACCTGTCTGCAAAGCGTAATTTCAGCTGTGCCAGTTCAGATTTGCGTCCTTTGCTTGCCATCCTTTCACTGAAATTACAGTGCTGCCAAATAGTGGCAGACAAGGCTTCTGGGATCTGAGTTTTATCCACCATGTGGATTGTAAATGACACAGGTCAATGAAAGAACAGAAATGGCAGAGTTCAGAGACAGCCATGCCTGACTACAGCAACAATTACGCATCAAATGAGAAAGCAAAGACGGCTGGCAGGGACCCGCTATCTCTACAACAACCGGTTAGGATAGTTCCCCCAGAAATATGAAATCTTAGGTATTGGGAATAATTGGCTATTGTAGGATGGATAAGGAATGTTTGGTTTCCCAGTCAAAGAAGTATTCCGAGAATTAAAGACAGTTACTCACTTCAAGAAGAGGCTTGTCTTTTTCCTGTCGGTAGCAAATTTTAATGCTTGGTAGCAATAACTTGCAGCTGAACTCATTGAACAGATTGGTGCTGTCGACTAACTACTGGACATATTTCTCCTTAAGCAAAGTCAAGGGTGAACCCATTTATCAGGAGCATTGGATTCCACTACTGTTGCAAGTTCAGTATATAAACAGGAGGTGTATTCTTGTTCTCTTTGACTCTGATTTTATGGAGGTCTTCAGCAATCTTGGTTTTAAATTTCACTCCTGTCCAGAGTCTCAGTGAAATCAATAATGAAATCCCTAGGGTAGTTTGTTCAGTTTTTGTGGCATATCCCCTTTTTGGGAGATAAACCTATTTTAGTAGTCATTAAAAATATACTATAGAAACTATTATTGTTATTGTGCTTTAGCCTGATTTGCTTCAATTTTTTTTCACACTACTTTTTGCAGTACTACTTTGTTCAGAAGAAATTTTTAATGCTTTAGCAGTCCTTCATAGAGTCCTGAAATTGTAAACCATCAAGAATTATGTGACAAATGCTGTTTCTGAAGGTGGGGAATGACAGTTGAGGGTAATAATTTGCCCCTGACAGTAACAGATGGGAGTGAAAGGCCAGCAGCTTGCTTCCACTTGATAAATGGCTGTATTTTGGCAGCAAATTAGATGTCACACAAAGTTGGCAAATAGTGCAAGAAATCAATATTTAGTGTGAAAAGTTGATACAATTAGTCTGTTATCAGCAGGGTATGTGAAAACATGATTTAATGCCTTGAATTTACTTCAGGAGATTTCAGTGGGAATGGGTCACAGAGCGGTGGAGTCCCCTGCGGTCACTTGTAGTTCTTGCAGCAGTTCCTAGCACAGCTCAGTTCCTAAGTCTGCAAGTATTAGAGATTAAAGTTTGAGGCAGAAGATATGAATCCATAGTGCAAACAGGTCGGCTTGCCTTCCCTCACTGCTGTTCAAGAGTCCTGAGCAAGGGTTGGTAGACTGGGTTCGCGCACAGTCACTGGAGGCTGAATCTTGCAGTTACTGTTCAGGCTGCATCACCGTCTTCTATCTAGCCTTCCCCTTTCAGGGCTCTATTATTGCCTGGAAGTATAAACCCAAATGAGATCTGACGGATAAGGACTTATCCAAGAAATAAAACTAAATTATATGCAACTAGCTTTATTTTATTAAAGAAATGTGAGCTTAAAATACAATACGCTGCAGGACATTGCCTCTCAGGACTTGTAGTTTAGAACTGTTTCAAGTCAGATGTGAGTAGGAAAAATGTTTAATTATCACCAGGTTGCAGCTGAACCTTATGAAATTTGAATATGAATTCGATTTATGCAGGGACAGGGAGAAGATAAAACAGGGGTTTAGGCTTCCTGCAGACTCACAACACAGTTCAGTATTCCAGCAGATCAGATGCAAGAAAGATTAACCTAACTTTGCGGAGACAACACATAATTCTCTATAAAAAGCACGTACGTTAGATATGAATCTGAACTAACCATTTTGTTCAGAGCAAGCAGGCTTAAATAATTACAAGCAAAACAGTAACACTTTGCCGTCAGTGTCACTCTTCCAAATCTTTGTACCCGTCAGCGGGCTCAGCAATGTTAGTAGAGCTGACTTTTTGTTCACAGCTGTCATGCCAACTCAGCATCCTAGCAGGAAAGGATTTTATTTTCACCTAGAAATGTGTAAAGTACTCCAATATTCGTACATATATAAGGGTTCTTGCTGGAAAAAATGACTATACCTTCCTTGCACCCAGCTCAAATTTAAGGAGTCATTGGGCTGAATTGAGCCCTGGAGACAGTGAATCTGTCTTCTCCGACGTAAATGGAGTTATGCCTGTGTTATGCACTCTCCATCATGTAAGCTAGTTACAAGACTGACTGATTAGCCTCTGCAGCCCCCTGGCATCACCTGCAGGGTTTTCAGAGTGTGCCTGGAAGGGGCTTTCTGAAGTTCTGCTCTTGTAGTCCAGTGCCTGGACGTTATACAGCCATTTCTCCACCAAGTCTGCAAATAATTTTCTTCTTACTTGCAGATACAGAACTCCAGATTTTTACAACATCAGAATTTGCTTTGGCAGCTCTGTAAAACACACTACCTTGCTTAATGCGGTACACTTACCTATTTCTCCAGCTTGCAGTTTAGGTCAGCGGGAAACTTAACATGCTCGGGTGGCCCCGTCTCAATGGAGAAGGTGAAAGGGATGGAGTGCTCCATATAATTTACACAAGATTTCTTCAGATAATTGATAATCTGTTGTAAAAGGAGATCTTGATCCTTTCTTCTTGGTCTGGAATCATTGTTACAATGTAGTGCCTCCAGGTTGACAGTGAGGAGGTTTGGGGGCTGGTCACAATTACAGCATTATTTGACAATTTATGCCCATTGAACTTTGTGTTGATAACAAGGAAAAATAGATTTATTCAGTTAGTATAAGAAAGAGCAACCATCAGATGACCAGTCATCCAGAACTCTGAATACTCTGTTGATAACATAGAACAACCATGCTGAACACAAGGTTAACACATCTTTTTTGAAGGGCAAATTTGAAGTCCCCACTAGAAAAAGGTGAAACAATGAGCAGTTCGAAGTTATTTAAAACGTATGGGTTATTGCATTACTGTTGGCTAGGCAAAAAGCTCCTTCTTTCCTGAAGGAATTTGCTGTTTTAAATATATCATGTCCAAGGGATATGATAACCTTCCGATAACCTTCATCAGATGTGGTAAATCTGAAATAGATGTAGTTGAGATGATTCTTAAACATGAGTTATTGCTTTCCAGCATAGTGATTGTCAAATCCCAATACTGTCTTTCAGAGTCTTAGCAGCTCAAAGGCCGTGCTCCATCCGACCTCTTGTTCAGTGGTGAAGACCTTTGCTGTGTTCCTCGGGCTATTTATTACTTCTGGGTTTGCTAAAGCCGTATTTTGTTCTGCCAAATTAATTAAATGTAAAACAGCGTCTGATTTGCCCATGCCTTGACCTTTAGTGCTTGGATGCATAGAAACGGAGTGTAAAACCCCTCCTCTCCTCCCCCATCTCACCTCCAAGCCCCCTGTATACTCACATATATGAAATCCTTAGCTGGTAATATTTTTCAGTCATCCAGCTCTTGCTTACCATGGATGTAAAGGCAATGAGGACTAAAGCTTTTAGGATGTTACTATGTGTGGATACCAATAAACAGCGTATTGACCAAGCCCTTCCTGCCATCTATACCCAGAAATGTCGAGGAAAAATTTTGCATATTGATGCTCCTCAAACGCAGCATTGCCTGTTGGGAAAATGTCTTTTCCTCAGTGACTGTATTTGTCTGTTAAAGACATCTTCTCAGAATTGAAGAAAGAACGCTAGGGATGGATGTTTTACGGCTCATTTTGGAGGATTTTTCTCCCCTCAATGTCCCCCACAAGACAGGGGCAGCTAGGGGGGCCCTGGGCGTTGGAGCTACTTGCAAGTGCAAAGCACTGAACATTTCCAGCTGCAGAGAGTTCACTGCCTAGTCATGGCTTGTGGGAAGTTTCGTTAGCAAGCCTTTCAAGCTAATGCCACCCAACACAGTGACTGGCGTAACACAGCAGTCATGTCTTCTGACTGAGAAACAATACTTTAAAGTTCTTTACAATGAAAAAGAAAAGATGTTTGAAGTTGCCAAAGGGTTGTGTTTGAATGCCAGCTCAGATGTCAGTCATCACCTTCAGGGAGAAGGTATTGTCCCTTCACCCTTTCTGCCAAGAATCATCACAGGAAAGATTTGCCTGCTTCCTCTGTGTTTACTTTGTGCAGGAATAACATTGATGGGGAGCGAGTGAGTGCTGGTGTCCATCCGGGGTGGCGGGAAGGGCTGACGGGAACCTCTCTGTTGAGTAGCTTGTTGTCTACAGCATGCATCCCCATAGGCTGGTGTTGCACAGGCATGCCCAGTATGGAGACATGTGTCAGTAGTGATCCTTGGATAAACAAGACTTGAAGGAGGGCTTGCTTTCTTTCCTTTGCCACTCACTTACATTTTGTGTTTGCACAAAATTAACATAATCACTGTTAAAAGTGGGCCCCATGATCATGCTGCTTGATTGGCCTGAAAAGATCAACTGTGTAAGTTAGAAATCTGTTCAGTCTCTTCTCTAGGAAATGTTACTGACACCATCCCCATCTCAATAATCCTACTATAAATTTAATTGGTATTTGGCCAAGTAGGGAAGCAATAGGATCCTATGGCCATAGGAACTGGGATAATGCATGTGGAAATCACCCTTTAAACAATAGTCACATGCTGTTTATTTCTCCTCTCTGTTCTGGTTCCGAATCAAGTAGCTGCCAAGACACTTTAGTCGTATCTGCTTTTAATTTGAAGTTTTACTTAATAAAATCAAGGATGAGCAGATACTTAGATTTCTTACAAACACAATTAATATTTATTTCTGAAAGTCTTTAGATAGGACTTCAACTTGCTTTCCAGAAACTATAAGCAGGTAAAAATCTATCCACCGAACCACTTCCATGCAACCTGGAAGTTTCTTCCTTTCTTCCTCTGACACGTCACAGAAATGTTCCATCAAATGTGTAGAGATGGGCTGCAAAAATCCAGCTGAGTTAATTTAAAGCAACCCCAGATCTTCTACACGAGTCTCAGATTCTCCCACTCCATCTGTAGTTTAGTAAGTCTTGCCAGTTTGTGAAATGCTGTTGCTGCTTTCTGCTCCCACACTGTGATAGTTCGTTTCTGTTTGATAAAACTGTTCCCGTGGGAGACTTCTTCCTTCATTCCAGCTGAGCATCTCAGGGTATCAACCTGGGCAGTAAGCCTGTGTTGCTCTTACAAAACTGTAGTTTTAATAAAAGCCATATTTTTTTATTTCTCAAGCAGTGACACGGAACCGTGTTACTGATATCAGCAAGTAGCTGCTAACTTCCCAAGTTTTACATGGGATGGGAGCCCTTGTAGTGACTCATGCGACCAGTGCTGGGTCCCCACACTGTACAGTAAGCAGTAACACATGTTGCTGCTGAGGAGTCGAAGAGAGAGGCAATCACCGTGATTGCAGCTCTGAACAGGCACCATGTACGTAGTGCAGACCTCTATGCTTGCCTCTGGAAATCAGTCTCAAGGTGGATGAAACCACGCAACCACTGGAGCTGGGTGTCTGGCCCACGGGAGCGTAGGATCTAAGTAACCACCATCGGTGCTGGTCAGCAGGAGTTTTGACTCCTCAGGTCAAATCCCTCCCAGCTACACAGATTAGAGCAGCTTCAGTGAAGTCCAAAGTGGGTGCTTTGAGTCAGGTGGACACCATGGATCTTTGTCTAACTTTGCATGTGGCTAGTTGCATTTCTTTTCTACCTGTGTTTAATGTGTTAATGTTTAACCATATATGAGGCTTAGTCTGGCCTGAAGAAAAGTGTGTGCTCTGTGTCACCAACTACTAAGCAAGAAATTTCTGTGGCACTAAAGGATAATAATTTCTTTTGTTTCCTTACCAACTGTAAAGACTAGCTTCCATAAACACTACCTAATCTCTTAATTTGAGGGAAATCTGCAGAATAACTAAAATATCAGATCGCAGAACATCTTCTGGAGGAGCCTGTGGTAACAGAGCCATCTGGATGTTTTACTGAATGTAGCCTTTTATATGCATTTCTGTTAAGCAAGGAAGAAAAGCTATAAAAATAAATTTAATTACAAAGGATAATGCCAGAACTGGACGCTGCAGAGGGAGACCTGCCCTCCTCCCCTTTGGTAATATACAGTCTGTCTCTTTCAAGGAAGTACAGCAAAAAGAATGTGTGTTAAGAAAACTAGGTTTCTTCAAACAAGTTAGATTATTATCCACAAGTGTCTAGGCACTGTCATGCACAAGAGAGATAATTACAACGCCGCCGCACATTTTAGGAACATTCTGGGTTTTTTTCCTTCCCCGTCACTTTCTATCATTTGATTACAAGCTTTTACGCTAATAAGTGCAGAACTTCCGCAGAGCAAAAGCAAAAGGCGCAGCACAATGCGAGCCCGGTGGGCGAGGAGGAGGAAGGCAGGAGGGGTGCAGGCAGGGCAGGGGGAAGGAGGGCATCCCTGGCGCAGGCAGCGCCCGCTGCCGGGGGCTCGGGCTGCCCGGGGGAAGGGCCGG
>NW_009203263.1:14709-34546 GCF_000690835.1 Fulmarus glacialis | reverse complement strand
GCTTGTGAGCGCCCTCAAAACGAACCACTTAACCAGTACAGGCCTGCTGAGTTTATACAATGGGATGAGTTGACTGTCTTCCAACCATATTTCCAAAGGAATTTCACATATTTATCTTACCTGTGTAAAGGAAGGGGTCCCCTTCCCTCTCTTTCTGTGACTTTGTTTCAAAAATCATGTGTGAAAATATAACTGAATTGTGACTACCTGAAGAGCAAATTAAAAGCAGGGGACTATTACAATAAGTCACAGTTGTAACCAAACCTCTGATGATTAGGACTGAAGCATCCTACGTTAGACACACAGAACTATTCCATTCAATAAAATCAGAATACAAGCTTTAAAAAAACCCTGAAACATGTAGCTCCTTTTGAGAATATAACCTCAGCTGTATAATCATATCATCTTTTTAATGGTTGAGTGTCTAGTTTCCATGAGATGCCTTTTCTTTTTTTCTAAAATTGGAAGAGATGCCATTTGCATCGCTGAAGCTTGCAGGCATGCTTGATGATAAGATTTTAATAGCGATCCATTTTTCTGTATAGGATGTCTTTTAATAGTTCTGGCACTGGAAGAAGAACATTTCTTTTTTCCCTTTGTATGGAGAAGACGAATTAAAGAGTTCCTCTTTTCACAGAGCTTTACTTTTACCCTCCACCACCCCACTGTCAATACAGGGAACAGCTTCCCACTTCGTGCTTAGCACTCCGTAGGTCAGCCAGGGCTGCGGTATGTGACAGGTTCATCAGCAGCTCACTGAGGCAGCTACAACCCAGGGCATGTGTTGTCACATTGCATGTTTATGTAGGTAAGGATCAGATTTGATGTATCCTGTATTTAGCAGCTGAAAAGTAACTGAAGCATAATGTGATTTTATTTAATCCTAAAGTTTCAACGAGATTGATAATTTAGTGTAATGAAACCAGAAATTGCCCGACTGAACTATCATTATAAACCTTTGATATTCAGGGACTTCAAGAAGCCTGGAAAGAACTCATAATTACAGGAGATAAGGGCATCTGTAATCATTTTATAATTATTTACTATAGACCTTGCAAGGGAGAAAGTATGCAATCCAGAAACTTTGTTCCAGTCAAGGAAATTGTCTCTTGACTCCTTAAAGATAGCTGTGATCTGTTTTAATCATGCTGTAACATATACCTGTACATTTCAGTAAATGCACTTCTTAATCATCTTAGAGATCTACCTTGTACCTAACTAAATTTCAGCAAGAAAATACACCAGACACTCAACTGACATAGTAACCCTCAACATGGCATATCACAGGGTCTTGGATATGAACCCTGTGTAGGCATCTTGGCTTCATTACAATGTGTGCATTTGCTTATTTCATATCTAGGTTAAGATACACCACTTTTAGTTTCTTACTAACAACTGTATATTTCTGACAGCATGTACGACCATCTTCTAGAGCGAAAGCAAGTGAATGTCATTATCTCAGTTATGTCGTTCAACTTGATAGCGTTTCATTATATGCAATATTGCATTTTTGTATTTGATTGTTCCTTATCTAATAAACTCCAGCAGCTTGTTCTGTCCTTACAAGAAATATGTTCAAGTAATAAATGTCATTATGGATACATAAGGCCAAGCCAGTTTATTTAAATACGTAGTGTTTTTACTCTAAACAATCAGATCCCTCTGAGGATTTAGTCTAAAGCATATATATGCAACCATCTGAGACCCCAGTTCCCTTTTAATACTGCTTTCAATATTTTGCCTTTTTTTTTTTTTTTTTTTTTGCTACAAATTACCAAAGTTATCTGGAAATGAGAAGTTGCTACAAGCTTTATTTTTAAAACTCTAACTTTAAATGCAGTGTAGGAAATTTGCTGCCAATGTAAATTTAATCTTTATTGCTGAGCAGTGGGTGCTAGGTCATACAACAGAAAGGGAGGATTGTGTAGATAGGGAATGCAGTGAAGGGTAAATAGTGTACTCTGAGCTACCTTTTTTTCTTTTTCCTTTCTGGGTAAATAAGCTTTTTTACTTTAATATGAAGTGTATCATTCTTTACTCCATGAAATAATTCTTTATTAGCTAAGCTGTTGTATCATTTGGTTCATTGTGAAATCCCTACACACAAGTGGAAAAAACGTAATGCTTCCGCTTTAGCATGAAGGCAGATGGTTGTCTATTACTCTAAAGTTCATAGCGATAGGTTTGGAATATTGCTGTCTTGCATGTGCAAAGAAAGTATGTCCCTGACTGTTATTTATAAGATTAATATTTTTAAAGTCTCCAAAATTTTTAGTATTCTATAAAAGTTTTATAAATTGTACAATAAAAAGAATATTTAAATGTCATGTGTTAAAAACAGGAAATCTGTTTAATTTGATATGTTACCTGTGTATATTCTGTGCATTAATAAAGGTCAACTCCTTTGATAAAGCTGCAAAACCAGGAGTAAAATGAGAGGATGTTACAGGCATTTATCTTGCAACAGTCCCACCTAGAGACTTTGCTACATTTGTTCCCTGAGATACATTTGTTGAATTCCTGATTCGTTGAGCAATACTTGATAGTATCACCCCAAACATTACAGGTTTCTTTTACCAGCAGCTTTTCCAGACATTGTTCCTAACTTAACATTTCCAACTTGGTCATTGACCGGTATCATTCATCTCTGACAATTTTTTTTTTTGTCTTTATGTATCTGGTTTTGAAAATAAATGTAATAAGTCCAATTTCTGTTATTTCAGCCACATTTAGAAGCATACAATCATCTCATGTCTCCAGTAGGTCATAGATCTATTTATCTTCTTAATAATGTTTATACTGTGTATGTATGATTTAAAACAAGTCTGTGACAATTTCCATCAAAAAGAAGGGTGAGGAAGTGGGAATCATATAAAGAGGTATGAGTGAGGAAGGGCAACCATGCATTCATCTCCACATTCAAGTCTCAGTTTGAGGTACCCCGAAAGAAAAACTGGATACTGTTACCCTATATCCTCTATTTTTCAGAATTCAAGTGTTCTTTCACCCATTTTGTCCTCCCTCAAAATGATTCATAACCTTGTAGGACTCTGTGAGCCGGAAAAATTAATGTGTTTAGAGATATATGTAAACTTCAGTAATTAATTTTTTTGTCATAAACCACAGCCAATGTCTAAACTCATGAGATACCTATCGATGTCCCACAAAATGCATTTATTTGTGTATGTAAAACTTTCACATGAAATCTCTAGCTTTTGGGCTAGATTTGAAAAAAATAGTAAGTTTTCCTTTCAGATTTAGAATGTGTTTTTAGAGGATGACTTTAAAAATTAAGAACACAATAGGCTTGTTAAGAACAAACAAGGATTTAGCCAGGAGTTAGATAACTTTGTATAGTGACTTTGATGCTGTAGTTGCCATTATAGCAATTTTAAAGTTGTGTGTAGGAAATAGCTAGCCATTCCCATACAGTTTATTTGATACAATAAAATTCAACAGAAGTACTATTTTGGGGAGCAATGCAAAAAGGAATTAGCTAAATTAACTTAAACATTCTCTGCACTTTCACTCATGAATATAATCTTGCACTTTGATATGAGACTAGACAAACCTTGTGGAGTGTAACTTGTTAACACTTCATAATACCCTGTGTCTCTGAGTAATCACATTAGCTGCACAGTCACCTGGACTTAGCGTATGGTCCCTACTTTTTTTCCTTCTTAGTTCACAAAATTATGGAGAAGTTTTTGAAGATGTCTAAAATATCTCCAATCTGATGCCATCTTGTTTTATCAGTTACTACATATCAGGGTTTTATTTTAATGTCGGTTAATTTGCTGAAGGAAAACAGGATTTTGAGGGAAGAGCAGCTGGGTTCCCAAGAAAATGGTGAAGCAATTTTCAACTAATCCTTCTATCCGCCCTCCTGAACAGTTTTGTAGAATTTTACCACCTCAAAAGCAAGTATCAGTAACTGAGCTTTAATACAACTTAATATTACATTTTCATCTGATTTAGAAATTATGTCCCAGATCCAGTGGACTGTGTAAGCTTTACTTGTATTTAACTGTCTAAGAAATCTGTGTGATTCATGTGCTTAATGTTAAGGATGCAGGTATTCTGCTACATCAGGTTCTGAATTAGGATCCATCCATTTTGTTCCTAGTTTGGTCATTTATGTAGCTTATCAATTAAAAACAACCTACATATCAAACCCTTCTAGAGGACTTCATGAAATTGTAAATGAATGTGGCAGTTTTTATTATTATTAAGACTAGATTAAAAACGTGATTAAATGAAAGCTTAAGATACACCTTAGTTATACCTAGAGGGAAGATAACAAGAAAGAAAGAGCTTGTCGAGATTTTAAGAGCTCTTCAAAGCACCAACCAATTCTGACAACTGGTGTTCCAGTCTCTGTAAAGCTATTTATCATTGCAACTGTTGTCCGAAAAGCAGATTCGTGCCCAGCGTGCAAGTAACCAATTCACACGCTGAGGAGAGATATTGTTTTATTCAGGCCTGGGTGCTCGGTGGACTTACCACAAATCAAGCACACCTGGTCTAATCACCTTTCCGTTTCTATCCGTATATACTTTAAGTTTCTCTTTTACATATTCATTAAATTTCCGAGAACTAATTATAATATTACATCATCCTAGACACATGCGCACTAAAGCCTTTAGGGTCTCCTTGAGGGTCTCAGGTGGTCTCTGGTGGTCGGCAGCATAGTGAGCTCTTCATGAACCTGTTCCTTTCTTTCCTTATAAGGTCGAGGTTTGTCTCTGAGCCACGTCTGGGCCATGTTTGTTTATGGTTCTCTTTTCCAAGATTACTCTTCCTAGAGTCCAACAATGCTTCCAGGATACACGATTTATACTAGTTACAATTCTACACACCTGCGAACACAACACCTGCTAGTTTCCTAACTTCTAAGCAACAAGTCTTCATTGTTTAAAATTACAGAAGCGAGCAGTAGAATTACAGAAGCGAGCAGTGTGGAATAGTAGATACTGTACCTACTGCATCACAACTGCCACCTACCCCCAAACCATGAGCTTCAGAACAGCTATAGGGTCTACTGCTATAGGGTATACTATAGAGCTATAGGGTTCTCTCACTGAGAGTACAGAGTTGATATCTATTTCACAAGTCTCTTCTGGGAAAGAACATTATGGAGCCTGTTGGGCATTAGTCGCTTTGAAAGATTACAGTGAAAACAGGTAATAGTGATAGAAAGGTTTTAAATAGTTGTCAATTTGCTAATACGTTCTCCATTTTGTATCCATTCACATCCAGTCATGAGCCATGTAAAATAATTAAGTATTTTTTTAAGTATTGTTTAAAGTTGATTTGTTTTCATTTGGATGTTATTAAAAAAGAGATAGCTGTAGCATTTTGTTATAAAGGTTTGCATGGATAAGCACTTTTCAAGAAGTTATGCTTTTATTTCTGGGAAAAACAATTGATAAAAGTGGTAGAAGCCTCTTTGTCTCCTCATGTAGATCAGACTTGTGAAATTTTGGCATTTCTAGCATTAGGCATCTGAATCACTATTTCTTTAATGTGGATGAAAGTTCTCTTGTCATAGTAATCTTTAGGAGAATTGAAACAATTTGATAACAAACACTATTTTGGACAAGAACAGATAACAGAAAATGAAATAATGGTGAGTTTTAAATTTTTGGCGAAGAAGCTTTCTTCCCTTCATTTTCCACTTGAAAATGTGGGTATAAAAATTGATTGTTTCTAAAGCTTGTAACCTATTCAGCTGCTAATCTCCCAGCTCCTTCGAGTCATTTTTCATTCAAAGATAACCATTGTTGCATAGGTGACAAATACTTGCTTTTCTTCTTCCTTTACTTCTCCATTTATGGCATTTTCTGGAAACGCCTTCTTTCAGTAACACCTGAATTGCTGCCATTTGTTCTGTTGGTGCTAATTTGCTGATAATCAGCTCATCTGCAGAAATGTTATGTGTCTCACCAGGGAGTATGACAATGCTTATTTTCTGAGCTTGACTCATTTACATTCTTCCACAGGAAATACCATGTAATAAAGCAGGTGAGGTATTAAATAATGTCTTCGAGCTTTATTACGTAGCCTGTAAGAAAGACATAGAAGACTGGTTTTGCTTTTATAGCACAGAATAAACAGTAGTTCATTAGGCCTTTTACCAATGAAATCATCTGTGTTACCAAGTTAGGGTAACGGTATATTGTGCTACTTTGACATTTTGATTTCAAGAATGCTGCGATTAAAAACAAAGGGTTTTTTTCATTCCTGGATACAAAGGTGTGCAGCTGCTGGTCTGCCCTCAGACCAGGACCTTCAGCTAGCTGAGAGTGTGAAGCAAACATCAGGATTCCCTAGGGACCTCACTAAAGCGTCCTGCTCAGGGCCATGCCGACTGGCAGATCCTTTCATGTTGCCTCCCAAAGCGAATGGTCATTTTGGGAGGACACTGACTACTTACATGATGTGGTTGCAGAGGAAATGGCTTTGCTGTTTCCCGGCCTAAGCATAAACCCCTGACTTAAGCCTGAAGCCCCACATTATTTCTAATTAAGACTGCCTGACATGTTCCTGTTCATGCATCTTCATGGAACACTGGTGCTTGTGTTTACATAAAATCTCAAACTATCGTTGTTTAAATGGGAGGAAAATTTACAATATAAATGTTAGGAAGTCACTGTTTTGAGGCTCCTTAAGACAACAAACCTCCCTTGAGGAAAGGAAGTTAACTTCTCTTATAGAATATAAAAAGCCAGTTTTTCTTCCCACCATTGCAGTTTCTTTATATTTTTGTAATAACAGTTTGTGGTGATAAAATATGCAAGTAATTATATAACAAAAACATTTTATCTATTTAGCTATTTTAGCTACTCAGGAAATTCAGGATTCGAAAGGTGAATTTCCTAGTAGTACAATATATTTATATACTTACCTTCTACATGCGTGTAGATCAGTTCTGTGCAGAATGTATGGGAGGTTCGAAAGCTTGGGAGCATGTAGAGTCCCCCTGTGTTTCAGTGGAATTAGTGAAAATACTGAATACATTATCAAACAGAGCAAACAGTTGAGGCATTGCCCAAACAGAAATTCAAATTACTGTCAGATTCCTACTTTCTGTTAGATTCGTATTTAAGACAGGAAATTACATAAATGAAAACAATTTTCCTACATGAATTGTATTGCCCTGGATCAAGAATTTTCCTTAATGAATTCTTTAGCCCTATAAAAGACAAACTAAAACCGCTGTACTATAAATAAATAATAAAAAACCTTGCATATTGAATACAATGGAAAATATGCAAATAGGGGGAAAAAAACCCAAGAAAATAAAGGCAAGCATCTTATTAGCCTCTACCAATCATAATGGAAAACGATAGATTCATCTGACTTCCAAAAATGTTTTCCCAAACACATGGCATTATTCTTAATACTACCTTATAGAAATAATCATAGCTGTAGTGGCTGTTTCTTTTTATTCATACGAAAAATCTGTTTCAGCAACAGTTGAACTTCAGCAAAATAAAGAGCATTAATCAACCAAAAATTTATATGAGTAAAATATGTATGACGTGGCAAAGTACAGCATTTAAAGTTTCTTTTAGAGTTTAACAGCAGAAGCCTAGTCCCTGTCAGACACCTGTCTCTTCACATACATTTTCTCATATAACAGGGAGTATGCTATTGGGGGTTTTTTTGCAGCACAGTTGCAAAATGAAAAAGGTTCATCACTGCAGGTTTGTCTGAGGTTTAAATTATGGAGTTGTTATTTTAATAGCAAAAAACGCTCATAAGATAGGAGTATTCCTACTAAATACCTGTGTACTTCATTAAATGTCTTGTTAAGAGCGTAGTAGAATCAGAATGTAACTCTCTGTTCCTGGAGATTCATATATAGGAGCTTTATAGGAACTCCTATTATGTTAATTCTGCTTTTGATATAAAAGCATCTGAAATCACTCATAAAAATATTAATGCATAGAAAGGGTGCAGAAAATCAAGGATTTCCATGCATTAAAAAAATTGAGTAAAAAGGCACATTTCATTAATTGCTCTTTGAAATCCAGCAGACTGCATAAATCTCTTCCTTTAAAGATTAATCTAGACAGACTCAAGACAGAAAATGATAAGATGAAATTCAGTTCTAGATGATCAGAATCAGTCTTCCGTTTCTTGACATTTCTGGAGACCAGACTGGGTGCAGTTGAGAATAGAGGGAAGAAAGTCAGCCCAGATTTAAAGCCTGAACGTCTCCATGAATAATCTAGATGCTGATGCTTGAGGGTCTGAATTTATCCAGAGATGCTGGGGAGGTAAAAGATTTAATAGGAACAGTAACAATAAATTTTGCCAAAACTGAACATTGTGATCCAAAATATTGGCTAAAAATGTGTTTGATGCAAAGGTCACCCTTGCTTTTTTCTTGTTTTGTTTGTAAAACAACAAAGAGTTAGTTTCACGGGGATTTAGGTACATTAACAAGGTGATTAAGCCTTTGGTCCCTGTTAGATATGCTAAAAAGTTGATGACATTTAAGGAAAGGAGGGGGGAACAGGATAAATAAAGTACTACTGTGCCACTTAACAGCAGGCAGGACAGATTTCTGAGGTTATGTGATAGGGCAGCTCAACACTGAAAATATTCTTGAAATACTAATTTAGAAAAGCAAAATAAAAATGAAATAAGGAGTTATAAAAAAAGTATTCATCCGCATTATACTTAATACAGATTAAGGTATCTTACAAGAATAAAGAAATAAATCTTGAACTCAGAATGCTAATAAAAACTCAGAAGTATCTGAGGAAGGAAACTAATGTTTTATACTTTACATTTGCCACAAACTCTTTCAGCTTATGGTGTTATCATCTTATCTCAATGCAGAGGTAGTCTACTACTTTGTTGTTGTTAAAATGAGGTTTCAGCAGGGATCTTACCAACCCCTGCATTTCTCTGCATTTTGTGTTACCTCTGAAAATACATCACATTTTCTGCATTTCCAGAACAGAGATGTTCTGCATTCTTTCTTCTGGCTCCAGTAGTGGTAAACTGAAATCCTGCTGAGTTGTTACAGTTTCAGAAGCAGTAGATTATTACTATACTATTATATTGCTGTATCTTACTTTTGACGTAAACAACCTGCCAAAAGTATATAGGACTCTAACTCTATGAGTAGTGGTGAAGCTTACTCGTAATAATCAATAAGGCTTAGTCATTGTGCATGACATTAGAATTTTATAAGTTCTGGCAATATCTTCATTTATCTATGCCATGATTTTTTGCTCATAACATGGCTATTTTCACTCTCTGCTTTAAAAGGTGCTCTCCTCCAAAAAGTGCCTTCCCCCGTAACATTTGATTCACCAGTCTTTAAGAGCAGATATAACCAGCCTACCAAAAAAAAAAAAAAAAAAAGGGGAGGGAGAAAAATGCTGAAGGCATCTATGGAAATACTGTGAAATGTCATTAAAAGTAGTGTCTTTGCTAATAACAGAAATGCTTCTTACTGAACCTGATCAACACTGTTTGTTCTTTTCTTTCTTAACATTATGTTACAGGCCATGCAATATTGGTATTATGTCTATTTCTTTTCCGGCTTTGCTCCCCCACATAATAATAAACTGGTTGTATGCTATTATGTATATGTGTATAATACACAAAAAGCATATGGAAAAACTATATTTCAACTTCATAATAGTTTTGTCTCTTTTCCTGTTGCCCTTTTTCATTTGTTTATTCTCCCTTTTTTTGTTGTAGCTGTTACAGTCCTTTTTGACTTGTCAACCCCCCCAGTGCAGTGTGAACAAGAACAGAAAAAGACTGACTCTGCACCTCCTTTTTTATGAGCCACGGTATAAAGATTGGGGCATTTTTAACATCTCCTTGTATTTGACAATTTCTTTGTCACTCTTACATGCATGACAGTCTGCCAAAAAGAAGTGAGACCTGGTCTGAGGATTTTCAATCCTTGCTCACATGGAAGGTGATGTCTTCTGCCTGGTGCCTGCCCAGTTACAAACTTGCATTACTATTTTAGTAGTCCAGTTACGTGGAAAACATTTCTGATTTCCAGTCCAAACCAGTTTAATCTAAAGTTAACTTTACAGATACAGTGAAGGATATGCGCGTATGTGGGGTATCAGCTACAACATTGCTCTGTGAGGCAGTCTGAGCCATGTAGCAGTGGCTCAGCTTGCTCACCTCGAACAGCGTTTGTTTGAACTAATCTGCTCATTTCACACAAGTCAGCAGGAGATGCATTCTGTGGTAAAGGCGTTCATGGTGGTTGTGGCTAAAGGTGGTTGTGGTGGCCCCTGTGGTGGGAAGGTCAGGTCGGTAGAACTGTTGTGTACCACATGCCATTTAATAGAGAATGCGGTGAGACAAGAAGTTAAAATGAAGTTCTTCAGTACTGGTATTTTTATTAATTGCTTAGTGGAAAAAATACTTCTACATAAAATACTTCTTCAGTTTTCCCATTGCTTTTATGTACTATCTGCACACACTTAGTGTGCTTTGTGGTTATTTATAAATGATCATGACAATAACTTCGAAAATGAGATAATACTTACTAAACAAAATCTGAATTCAGTTATCTCTTAGTAGAAATCTGGGTGCGATTCTAAAACCAGTCATATTTAGTCTAGCCAAGTCCAACTCAGACTTTTTTTTTTAAAAGAGCATGAATGTTTCCCTGCTGTCATCACTGAATAAAGACTGAGCTATGAAGTTTCCTCCTTTTTAGGGGAAAAAAAAAAAAACAAGGATCTTTATTTTTGTTGCTTCCATTTATATGTTCTATGCTACAATTCAAATTTTTTTTTCTGGCAGCAAAGGGAGAACTTTGTAGTGGACTAAAGGTATGGCAGCATAACTATTAAATAACTACTCAGAAGAATAACAATGAAAGCAAAAACTGAGAAAAGGTTACCTTCAAATATCTTCATAATGTTTGTAAATATTAACATTGTTTCTTTTGCCCCTAATGTTTTTGGGCAGCAGCATGTGTAGAATAAAACCAGTAAGTTTCCTGTTCCATACTTCACTACATAGTGTTATGAAGTCCTTATTTACTTCCTTTTCTAATCCTGGGATGTCGGATCATTCAGATCAGCTGCTTTTGAAAGCTAATATAATATCATAAAGAGCATGAGGCTCAATGGAACTAGCAGCTATCATGACATTCGAAATAAATAGAATGTGGTGAAGGAGAAATGGAAAATTTCATGGAAATTTGGGGTTGAAATTTTGTTAACATATTGGTCACCTAAAGAGACCATGTTAGGAAATGATTAGTGAATTTGAATAAAAAGCTGAATAACTTCACTGCTATCAGCCAGATATTATTTCAGAAAATATATCTAAATACTTGTGTTACAATTTGATGTTAGTAATTACTGTGCTTTACTTGTCCTATCTTTGACCACAAAACCTGTGGTTTGTACTTTGTGTTTTTCTGCTGGTTCCATAAGCTCTTCTCTCAAAATGTGCAGTAGCTTGCTGCCTATTTTCATTGCTTTTGTGACCATTGGACCATCACATATGTGATACAGCAGAGAATAGAATCCACTAGCCAGCTTAGCTTGGTGCTCTGCACATGTCACATCAGATCTACAATAAGAATAAAGGAAAGGGGGGAAGGATTTAGGGAGGAAGAATAACACGTATATTCTGAGATGGCCTGAATCACTCTAGTGAGACCACAGAAAATATTTTCTTTGGCTATACATAGCGGATTATAAAGCTGAATTAAAGGTAGCAAAGAAAAAAACCCTCACCAAGGTGGAGCATAGAGAGAGATTAGTTTCCAGAGAGTTTGACTTGAAAGAGATATGTTTTGGAGAAAAATGATGTCGCGTAGCTTTGCAGAATTAGTTTCCTGGAGCCAACTATTTGGTTGTTTCATGAACTAACAGTAGAAGAGGTACTTGCACAGACAATGTTCAGTGTAAGGGAAGAAATAACAAAGCCAAATAAACTGAAAGAAAAATAAAATAGACTGTCACAAATCAAAGAATGTGACTGTTTCTCAGTCAACACTGAGTGTATTTGAGGAAAGAAAGAGTAACCAGATAAGGAAGTGAAAAGAGCATTCCTCCATCCACCCCCAAGCAAACCTACAATAATTTAATAGAGCAAAAGCCTACTCCTGGGAGTAGCTTAGGGAGAGTGCTTCAGGACACTAGAAGCAGCTCCATGCATGCTCTGCAAGAAACTGATTTTCCAGTTACCAATGTATTTTTTTCTATTGTAGTCTGACAAGTTCAGTGCTTGATAGAGAAACTGTTACTATTAAATAGCATAGGAGTCTAAAAATCAAGCTACTATATTCTTGAATTAACCTCAGATTCACTGTATGACCTTGGACTTCTGTTCCCTCACTACAAGTCTTGCTGTACATTCTTCCGTAGTTTTTTGTGGGATCATAATGATGTGATTCTGCTTGCCAAGTGATAATTCACTGTGCCGTTCTTTATGTAGATGTTTTTTAAGATATCCAGGGCTGCCTCAGGAAAGTCCTTATTTACGTCCTTTTCTAATCATGGGATGTCTGATAATTCAGATTAGCTACCTTTGAAAGCTAATACAGTATCTTAAATGGCATGAGGCTCAGTGAATTAGCAGCTCATGTAATTTGTCAGGTTTCAAAAATGAAATACTGAAATATATCTGATAGCAATCACATCCCACAAAAGTAAGTTCCTAAACTTTTTTTTTCTGCCAAGGATTAGCAGATCACCCAGAAAGGCTGTGTTTTCATAGGCAGAACCAACTGTCCTTAACTCAGTACAGGACAGTCAGAAAAGACAAATTCATTCTCGTGAGAAACCTTAGACTGTGGATACAGGTATTTCTGATCAGCAGTTTTAAATCCACTGCCCAGTAGTTTAAGACCAACCGCAGATACTCCATGTGTTTTCAAGGATCCTATTCTTCATATGTTTTCACAGAACACAAGCCTTTAGTTTTGTTTCTCTGAAACAGGCATGTGTACATTATCAGTGATTTTTTTCTTCTTTCGTATCCCAGAAGAAAATTACTTTCCTCAAGGGAAAGCTTAACTTTGCTTGGATTTGAAAACTCAATTTATTCATGTGCAAAAAGAATCTTGAGGATTTATTTGCACTGACCAATTTTAAAATATGTATTTCTGTATATCATTACTATCAACGTACATCAAGTATCTGTAATTCATTCTTGGCAACAAATCCTATTTGTTATTAATAAAAAATATGCCTGTCAGTCTAGTAATTACATAAAGGTAATTTCCCTCAGTTTTAATGGAATCAGTTGCACATATAATTAGAAAACTTCATCTTGGTGTACCTTTCCTTGGTGATTGGCTGATATAAGAGAAAACATCCTCTTATAAATTGGATACTCAGCATATATTCAACATGTTAAGAAACCTATAGTAGCTCTGATATGTGATTTCTCTTGAGAAAAATCTAAGTTCATAGTTTATCTATCTAGTTTGTTACAGATTTGTAAGTGTTACTTGCCTTGCTAGAATATACAGCTGTTTCATGATATGATAACTTTTATCACATCATATCCCAGATTATGCTCCCGTTATTGGTCTTTTGAATTATATTTTGAGCAGATGCTGTGTGATTGCGCTACTCTATACATGTCCCCATGATCAGTGACAGATGGTCGTGCTCTAACTTCATCTGAGAAATCACTGGTCTTGAAGCAGTGTGTGAAGAAATCATAAATAATATGATTTTATTAACATGAGATTTCACACATTTGGGAAAAGTACTACCATCTGTGTGCATTAGTGCAGCATCATGCCTTTTAGACCAGATTTGATTCATGCCCTGCCAACTTAGTATAGAAATTGAATTAGTAAGTATTTTTCTGCACAAGATCATGCAGACAGGCCTCTGTATGTCCATCCAATTGCTGTCCTTGGAACACTGGAAAGACGTTATTGCCAACATTTTCATATATGGCTATATGTGAGAGGATTCTGATTATGATATAAAATAGATAAATATGGCAATTATATGATATGCCATATTCTCCATCTACAAGAAGAGGGTTTGTCTGGAAGCTGACCACCCTACATCAGATCATATTTGCCATGATTCATCCATCAGGTCTGCAGAACACCATAATAGAAAACTTTAGCAGACATACTCATACCACAAGTGGGAAATCAAAAGGGGATATCAAAATATCTTTTAAAGATTTGGACTTAGCTTTAGGTGTGTATACATTTAGGCTTTGATTAGTTCCTAAAACATGGATGTCAAGCAGGATTCAAACAGTTGGTTTCTAGAGTTCAGATCTTTCAGCTTCCCTCCACAGTATCCTACTATTCCACATGAATCTCTGGTCACAAAATGAGGAAGTTCTATAAATAAACAAACAACCTTTTACAGACTTCACAAACAGATTCACTTGTCTTCATCAGAAAACCGTAGGACCTGAAGTATGAGGGATACTTTTCATGTTACTTCTGGAGATATCTCAGGAGGTTTATGATACCAGTAAGACCTTGATGCCTTTCATCCTAGAGTGTTTATTAAAACTGAAATAGAGCAATTTTGGCATTAAATTGGGTCAAAGATTATTGGCTGCTATCAATTTCACTTTTTGTGTCAAGCAACTTTGCAGGACAACCAGGGGATCAAGCACCCAGCCAGCACGGGTTCATGAAAGACAGGTCCTGCTTGACCAACTTGATCTGCTTCTATGGCCAGGTGACCCACCTAGTGGATGAGGGGAAGGCTGTGGATGTGGTCTACCTGGACTTCAGTAAAGCCTTTGACACTGTCTCCCACAGCATTCTCCTAGAGAAGCTGGCGGCTCACGGCTTAGACAGGGGCACTCTGAAGGAAGCTGTGACCCTGTGGGAAGCCCGCGCTGGAGCAGCCCACGCTGGAGCAGGTTTGCTGGCAGAATTTGTGACCCTGTGGGGGGACCCATGCTGGAGCAGTTCCTGAAGAACTGTAGCCCATGGGAAGGACTCGCAAACACAATACAAGACCTAGTCACATCTAGGACCTTAGTTTACCATTTTTAGCCTATAGAGCTGTCTTAAATCAGTGGCAACATGATCCCTAATAGACATAACATTAAAAGTCACTTGTAGTTTGGCAAGAGACTAGATTTCTGAGCTATGATGGCACTTCCCTTGTCTTCTGTCTTTACAAGCAATTTCCATCTAAGTTGCTGAAAGTAATAATGGAAATATATTTTAATGCAAAATCTTAATGTATCAGTACTATTTCCTAATTTTTATCCTTTGTATTCTGTAAGAGCTGGTAACAGCTCTCACATCTTCAGTATTTAGTGTGTTCTAATCTTCTGTCTTCAAAACCTGAAATCATCCAGATCTTTGCCAATACTTTCTGCAGATGTCTCGAAAAGGAATGAAAGGCAAAGCTGTCTGAACTCAGTCTGTTAAGATGATTTGCATCTGAATGAAGACTTGCTGTTGAGCAGTCTATCACTTAGAAGTCACTTAGCCAGCACTTCCTGGTATCACTGGAGTATGTGTGCAATTTGAATATTGATACAACAGCTGCAGGCATCCGTTTATAATTTCATGAAAGCTGCTGTCATTAGATCTTCAGGAGGTCGAGAAAATACTTTTTGTTATTTGTGGTCTTACCACAGAGTATGAGAATTCTCGTGGCGCCTTTTGCAGGGAAAGTTCAAATAAATCTTCAACACAAAATATACCCAGTGCATTTGTGTCATTAGTGGATTATACAAGTAAGCAACATATTTTGAAGAAGTACCTAATCTGAGGTGATTAAGTTCTCATTTTCTATTGCATACTCCAGAAATTATGAGAAAGTTATCTAATATATAATTTAAGTTATGTAGGTATTTTAGCAGTAATTTATGAACTTGGTGTTGACTTATGTACGTCAGTCCTAGATGAAGTACTGTACAAATAGCAACTTCTGTGCATTACATAATGAAGTAATTTTTACTACATTTTTTAGAAGGAGGCTGTTCAGTATTATGTATACAAATTAAACACTTGATGAAGAATTTGCTATATTAAATATGCAAATTGAACTTAAGGAAGACATGTAACTGAATTAGCACTGAGAAGTCCCTGGTATTCTGTGATTTACTTGGAGAAACCTTCAGAGAAATTTAATAGCACGGAGTTAGCAAAACCATGAAAACTTCTGCCCATGAGAACAAAAGTTTTTAACTAAAGTTTAATGAGAAAAGTATTAATAATTGTCCCCAAACTAGGGTAAAGTGGAACAGGAAACTTGCTGTGCTTTGGTACTGTTGATTATGGCCTCCTAGAATGCTTCATTATCAGCCAACTATGCGTTGCTTATAAATGCATTAGAGTTCTGGGTCACTCATTGTTAAAATTGGCAGTTTAATCCCTAAAGGCAGACAGGGTGCAGAGCCTAGATGTGTGTGGTCCGTCAGTAACATCCCTCTTGTACTTCTACTTCTTTCCAGATAATTTTGTTACAGACTATAAAGTATCCTATTGATTGAGCTCTGAAAATTGTAAATGTGATTTATGAGTTATATTTGATTAAAAGTGTGGCTGCTCTGGGGGACACCGACATTTCTTCCCCTTTGGTCTAGCACTGTGTAAATCACTTAAATCCATTGCCTGAGAGAGTATGCCCTTACAAAAGACTAGTAAAAATGGAATGTTGCGTTGGAAAACTAGGTAGGAGAGCTTTATTTTAACCAGAGTGCTAGGCAAAAAAAGATGGATGGGCATAGAACTAAAACACTGCAAACATTATTCACTGCTAGATAAAGTAATACAGTTTTTCCAGCAATTTTGTAACTACAGCAATTTGAAGATAGTAAAGTATAACTTGACAGCAGGTTAAGTAGCTAAACTGTCACTCTTGGCATTATCTTTTTGATTATGCTTTTATTTGATATATAGTGCTATGTATCCATTTTTTCCTCAACAGGAAGGAAGTTTTATCTTCTAAAAAACCATGCAGAATGTGAAAGGAATAGTTTTCAAGCAGACAACACATTTTCCCAGCTTTCTAGAAGCAAGTATTTGTCTTTCAAATTGTTTACATATGAAATAAGAGGTGTTTACAGTCTTTGGATTTGCGTTGCTTTTAAGTTAGAACCAAGTGAACACAGAGTGAAGGTTTGTGATATGTGTTGGTGTCCTTACTACTAATTAAGATGAGGCATTTTGTGAGTGCCCACATGACTTATCTCTGTGGCTGATATCCAGTGAGGTTATACTGTGTAATTTTAAGAGAGAAATGTCTCTCACCCTTTATCATGAGCCTATAAAATTGTCTAGGATACCATGCTTGCTCTACCAATTGATCAAACTAACCTTGCAATGTACTGCAACTTTTTTCCTATATTAATCATATTCCTAATGAGACTCATTTAGTGAGAAGAATACTTCAAGTCTTTGTATTTCAGGGTGTGAAGGATTCAGGAAATTATTAAAATTAATAAAAAAGCATTTTTAAAAACTGATTGGGTAACTTTTCCCTAGTATGCATCAACTTTTCATTTTAATTTTTTTTAATGTAGCACTGATATTAGTTGCATCCTTCTTGGACACAACAAGTAAATAGCTGTATTGATGTACCAAATAGACAGTAACAGAAACCATATGATAAAATTTTAAAACACATGACAAATTATTTATGAATCTTCAAGCATACATTCCTATACATAGGTTATACCTATGTTGCAGTCACAGCTAGTTAGCAACTACTGGTAGCAAGCTAGCTGTGGTAGCATTGAACCTAAACTGTGATAAGAAACTTCCATGCATAACTATATATAAATATTAACTGTATGCAGTTACGTGAATGGAACCCTCTCTACAAAGGTGTACCTCTGTGAAAGTAAACTCTAGAGATTGGATAATTTTCTTCTTTTCTGAGCTCAAACCTGTCAGGAGCTTTAACCAATGTTGTCAAATTTCTCACCATAGTTTCAAAAAAGAAGTGAAGTCCCATGGAGTTAGTTTCCAGGTTTTAACACCCACTGCTCTTCTGATTTTGTGATATTTGTGTATTTGTGATATTAAGCTAAAAGTAAGTCTTCACTCACACAAACAGAAGCTTGTAAGCCTGCCACCCTAGTAAAAAAAATAGTTAACTGAAGCTCTAGAGCAGCCTTCAATTTGCTTTATGGTTAATTAGCTTAATTTTGGTACTTCACTGTTTACTAGTGGAGTTTGTCTCACATAACTATATTTACAATATAAATGTCTGTATCTGAGATAGACATCCTAGATTCCTTTAGTTAGTGAAGAGAAGCAGACATTTCTTTGTCATCCGTTATCTCACCCATCGAAAACTGTTCAGAGGAATAAGGCACTCAGTGTGCCTATTTCCACTAGAAACAGAGTCTGCATGAATAACTCATGCTGGTTCAGGTGAACATGAGCTTAGAAAGACAGTCAGCTAATGCCAACAGTTAGGCCAGGAATCAAAATCAGTTGTTTTTTTTTTTTTTCAGTTGTAGGCACTGGTTTTGTTTTTTTTTTTTTTTCTTTTATTCTCATGATAATTAGTGATGCATTTTAGGTTAGCTCTTATTACCAGGTTTCAAGAGAAGAGACACTTTTTACAACAACAATGGCTTCAGTCTTCCAATGTTTTCTGCTCGTCCAATATATGAAAAATATGCTCCTCACTGAGTGATAGTTTGCATAGATTCTACTCCTACTGCTCATACACTGCCAAAATTCAGATTTTAATTAAGAATATACATAGTGGGGTTTTGTATCCATTATACCTCAACATAGCTACATAGGTACTTTTTCCACCATACTGAGCTCCAAGCCAGCTGTAGTCAATTATATGTCTGTCAGGTCACAGTCTTACCTGCTAATAAGCATATTCAGTGATTGATCTCCTGGATTATGCACTTCCTATTTCACTGCAGCACCAAAATTGCAGTCTTACTTGTTCTGGAGCCTCTGTAAACTCTTAGTGGTTCTGACTTCTGCAGAGCCATTTTTCTGAACAGATCAGTGCCCATCAGAAATGAGACAGCAGTTACTACTGTTCTTTCCTTCCCTCCGTCGTTCTCTACTTGTGCATGCAGTCCAACTCCAGGAAGTAATACAATTTTAAAATTCTTAAAACTGAGGGGTTTTGAGAAGTAACTGTTGTAGTATCCTCTTACATGCTTGCTTGCTTGCCTGCTTGGATACCCTTGTCATTGCTGGCCACTGGTAGGAAGGATTCATCAGCTGTATTGTATCCTAAAGGCATACGAAAGAAGAGGAAGTATTTTTGATAAGAATATTAAAACACTAAATGAATTTATGGTCTTAATTCACCATAAGCCTATTTTTCATGGGCATTATAACTCAAAAAAGTGGGAGTAAAGATATTTATTTACCTGTCTGTCTATACATACTTTCTTTTCAAATCTGAAAACACAGAAACTGTAAGTGTAACTTAACTGTAACAGCATAGCACATTGAACACTACTTCAGGAGATGTTAGACTTTGACTCTTAGGATCTAGACCAGAGTCTTCAGTGATGGAGATCTGTATTCTGTTGAACAATCTGAGGGAAGACAATTGTACAGAAAACTACAGAAAATTATAGAGAAGGAATGGGAGACAAGTTCGATTCAAAATTTAAAAAACAGACTGAAAACCTGAAAATATTGAAACAGATTCTAAATTGTTATTCCTTAAATAACAGCGGGAGAGATGGGACAGCCTGGGAGAGAAGCCAGGCGGATCAGGGTAAAGGTTCCTCACACAGTGCCCCTGCCCCTTGGTGGCAGCAGCTGCAGCGGTGGTGGTTGTTGTTGCGGTCAGGCGATACAGGGCGGAAGGAGGTTGGCCCATGCAGGCCAGGCAGGGCCAGAGGCCGTTAGAGCCCTGAAGCGCTCCAGCCGCCTCAT
>NW_009203263.1:0-14678 GCF_000690835.1 Fulmarus glacialis | reverse complement strand
TTTCCCTCAGCAACCAGAACTCCTGTCAGTCATAGGAGCAGAGAGGGAATGCCCGGTTCTGGTTGGCTCAAGTTCCCGCGGCACCTGGCGATTGGCTGCCGCTGTGCGGGCGCTCCCTGCCTGTTGCTCTGGAATATTCTCCACACCCAGGTAAGTGCTGCCATTAGCAGTTAGTGACAGGGGAGTGGCCTGAAGATCAGTAAGGTCTAAGCAGCCCTATGCCACAGTAAACAGAGGGTTAAACTCAAAGCCCAAAGGCAAGAACTGAATTTTGATTATCGTCCAGACAGTAGCGTGTTGTGTTTGAGCCTGTTGGGGCCATTGCTGAAGGTGCAAGTTTCCTGACTGCCTTAATGTGCATGACTGACTACTCTTCATGAGTATAAACACTTGAATAGGAACACTGCTTTTCCCCTATAAAGTGAAGGTAATTCTTACTTAAGAGGATTATTACACAATTGGCTATTGTTTTATGGCACTGAAATGGTAAACTCATATGTAAGTGTTAATTGTTGTATTTCATTGGATTTTGTTTAGCTAGGATCTGCATATAATTCATATTGACATTATTTGGATACTTTTAACACTATTAATAATAAACCAGGAAATTTGATAATGAGCCATCAATTTGTTGAGACTGCAACATCACTCTAAGGCAACAACAATAGCATTTTTTTACTTATTACTTTAATCTAACACTGAATTCTGAATAGAAGCAGAGATACAGGAAAAAAAGAATTTTTTCCTCAGATGCTCTTTAAAGACATGAGGTGTACAGAAGCATTAAAAGGCAAGAAAGGTTGTGAACATGCCTAAGGGTCATGAAAGGACAGCTCTTACATTTCTGATTGCTTGCTTAAACATGGAAGTTTGTCATTTATAGCAAAAAAATTAGGACAATCTACAAATGCCTTATAACCACTTTATATAACCAGATTCTTAAGTGTCACCTAACTTTTAAAATCACTTTTCCCAGTTGCTCTGCCCTTTCTTTTTCTTGGCACTCTAACCCAGGCTGCCAAATACAGCAGGCTTAGTTTATCCCATGGTGATGCAGCTGCTACTGCATTTTCACTTCTGGGAAATTCTGACTAATTGTGAGTGCCAATCTTGACATGGTAGTAAAGCCTAAACAGAACAGAAGTCTTTCAACCCCTGTGGACCACTGTTCTCTTTCCAGTGGTTGTGCCATTTTTCCCTCCATGGGCATAGGAGACTCTCATGTCTTCTCTTGCTTTTTCATAGATAATAGAGGTTTTGCTAGTTTTTTTTATTTTCATGCTCAAAGCATGCTGTCATTATGTATGGTCAGCAGTAGTTGCAGTGTAATCACTTTGTGTTTGTTCTGAAAGATAATAATAAAGATTAAATAGCTTGTGAGCAGCTGCTTATTGAGGCCACCCATACTTCATACACTTCAGAACACAGTCTTTTTAAGGTAAAGGTAACTTAGTGGACTTAAGTCTTGTTACGGCTCATCTTGCAGCCTGCCTTACTGGAGACTCAGTGCATGATTTCCTCAAGACAAGGTGGATGCTTCAGAATACCACAAAGGTCTGAACATAACATAAGCAATTCTAGCAGGCCTAGATACCTGCAAAGTGGAAAAAGAATCTGTCATTTTCTCCACAATAACATCCATTACTAACAATATCTTAGATTCCGGATATCCTAAACTATTTGCTTAAGCAGCTGTGCCTGTCACTGGATTTGATAGCAGTATATTTAGCTGCTACCTCAGCCATGTATCATCTATTTCAGGGCTTTTTCAGCATTTTGTCAGCAAATGACAACCTTTCCGAAGGATTTAAATAAAATTGTCCATTAAGTGGATGTAGTATACTGAGTTTATATTTGCATTTGGCTTTATCAAACCTCACGATCACACATTTCAAACTTACGGCTATTTTGTATCTCGTTACTAGTGGCAACACCTCCATGAAAAAAGCGGATAACAGACATTGATAATTGAATCTCCTGCCATATTTCATAAAGTTTCTGTGAAATTGCAGCTTATATATATGCCAAAGTTAGGTGTGTGACACTTCATAAATGAACCTATGTGCTCGCCAGCATTTCCAAACGACTTTCAGGTAAGGAGAACACAGACCATAATATTGCATGTTTGCAGAGAATTTTCACTCTATCTAGACAGGTACATTTTAGAAAATGTCCTGGACAGTTGGGAATATAAGGTTGAAGAATAAAATACAGGTCCCTCACTAATGAAGGGATCTCCAGTGGAATATCTGGATGCATCAGGTTATATCATCACGTGGCTGAAAGACTTTCTGCTTCTGACAAAATTGCAGCTTTTTGTTTTAGGACTCAGGCCCATTGAATGGACATTGGTCACAGGCAATTATTTAGTTTGGATGCTTTCAGGAATGTGATACAGTCATCTTTTTTAATATCCTCTCAACAAATGCATTCCTGTTCCATTTTTTTGATGATACAAAGCTTGGTACACTTTTGCTTTGATCACTTGTGTAGATAATTTTTTTGTCAGAGTTTCTATTAAAAAGCCCTACTGCAGTAGATCATCAGCAGTAGAATATGTACACACAGCCACTCAGGCTCCCTCTTATCTTCCAGTAAATTATGAACTCTGAAATATGTTATAGCTGTATTTTGCGATGTACCTCCTACTACTTAGTCATGAAAACTTTGCAGAGAAGGAACTGCCCCAACTGCTAAGTAGGAAAGTCTCTAAACTGAATGCTTTGAATCTGTCTTGATCAAGAGAAAAATACAATCATCATGCACAGTACACCTCAAAACCCACTGGCTGTCATAAGGCACTTCAGTGTTTGTTGTCACTTACATACAGTTCATATATGAATTGTCATATTATTTTCATTATTTATATATTTTGCCTATTATATCCTAATAAACCACTTATAAGCTGATAAAAGTAACTGTGTATGAAGTATCCATTTAATGAGTCCTTTAAATGAGTGACAGAATGGCAGAATCAGTTGCTGTCTTTGGCTTTTGCATATTATTTTATATTATTTCCGCTCGTTTTCAGTGTTCTGTATCATCAGTTATGCCTGATAATGTAATTTTTAGTTATTTGGGGGGTAAAGTATATTTTGTCTATTACAATGATGTACGCTTCAGAAAAGTAGAATTCCTGTCAACACAGATTCTACTGTTTGCATACTTAGGTGTTACGATCCATTTCAGGGGATCTATCCCTAATTTGGTGCAATAATATATACTCTTTTTCAGGAACAAATGCAGGTCTTATTCTGTTGAAGGGAATGAAGTTCATATATTTGTAACCAGTTGATTTTGCTGACACAATGCAGCTTAATACAACTGTCATGAAAGTTGACCCAAACATCTTGGTCAAAAAAGCAAAAAATTAAAGAGAAAATCTATTAGGAATATTGCAGCAGAGTCTTAAATGTGCTTTCACTAGCCTTTAACAGTGTCTGTCTGCAAGCTAAACAGCTAGTTCCAGTCCTAACAGCTACTTCTTTGGCACCATCATATACTTACGTGACAGAAATATGGATTTCATTGTTAACTATAAAATTATGGTACTTAGTGGATTTTTTTTAAAATGGAGAGAAAAGAAATTGTGAAGATACTTAAGAAACAGAACATTCCTTAAAAGTCATTTATCCTTTGCAATGGTAAGCTGTTTTCAGGATCAAATAGTCTCATGCAACAAAACTGTAAGATCCCTGCTTCTTTTCTCCAAATAAGCAGAGCGCTTATAAGAAGTACATCATCAGTACTAGCATCCTCACTGAATTACTGACAGTAACATTTAGAGCATTTATCTCTAGGACATGACAGATCTGCCTCCAAGCTAACTGATGGGTTTAAAATTATTCATAGTACAAGCTGTTACGGCATGGTACTGACATTGCATCAGAAATGGGATAGCACCACCAAGCCTTTCTATGTATATCATTGAAAACTCACAATCTCACAGTGATCTCCTCACCTCTGTAGAAAGGCCTCAGTGCCACATTCTACAGTTTACTGATGTGCAGAAGCAGCTTGAGATTGGGCAGCTCTTGGTGCTGTGAATGTGTGGTAACCAGAGCTCTACCTCCCTGCAGCATGAATGTGTGACGTGTCCAGGTTACTTCCCAGCTGCCTCATATGCAGCATGGAAATATCCAGTCTGTGCATCCCTTAACAGTTCTCACTCAAGTGGTGAATGTTGGACTAGATGGTCTTTAAAGGTGTCTTTCAACCCAAACCATTCTATGATTTGAAGTGTGGATGATGGGCATTTTTTCTGAGCCATAAAGGTCAAATGAGTTTAGCCAGACTTAGTCTGTGAATGTTAATTTTTTCCTGTTTTCCTGTCAATCTGTACAGTTAAATTCTAGCATTCTAATAACATCTTTGGGACATGAGTCAGACTTTACATGGTCAAAATTTCAGTTTGTTTCATTTAACCAAGTGCTGAACAAATAAAACTGTGTTCTAAGGAAATGTGAAGTAGTGCCCCACCAATACCATGATACAACATCTAGCCTTATTCTCTGTGTAGTAGAGCCAAAGAAATAGAAATATTCTGTTACAAACTTTATACAAAATTTCAGTGGTCATTTTACATCAATATTCTAAGTCATACCTATAGAGACTGCGGCTCCATGTCAGCTCTTCCATAATTATGACAATAACTTTCTCACACAAGGTGATGATGTTAAAAATTCTCCATGAAACACAAAATCCTGAACAAAAAGTGTTGCAATTTGCTCCTGTTATATTATGCAATAGTAGAACCATTTTGATTATCTGAAGTATAACCACCACAAAACTCTTGTGATACTCGAGAGATATTTATTTTTGTATGAAAAATTCTGAACAGGATCATGCCAAAATACCATACACAGGAGAAAGGTATAACTTTCAAAAAAAACGAGTTTAACAAGGATAGTCATTGTATTATACTAATATAAAATATAATCTAGTGGAGAATGCATGAGTTAAACAAGAACAGGAAACAAAGACCATAGAAGCTTCTGCCGAGTGTGTGTTGGGGGATTAATATTACTATTCGGGGCTAATTAAACTATCAAGGGTGTTCTGGTCCTTTAGAAAGCTGCCCGAGGCAGTACTCATTTCATGATTTGTGTAAGAGCTAACAAAGTTTTAAAACTGTGAAGTGTTCTGTTTTCTAGAAAGCTGAGTGCTTATTTAGCTTTTGGAAGCACAAAGTTGAATGCATGAAGCAAAAGGATTATTTTTAGAGATTTTTCAGAGGCTTGGTAAAGTGTGAGTCTACTGTCTAATTTTTCACCTAATTTAGGATATTATTGTAATCCATGGTGATAAAAATTGATTCTGTAATGCTCTCATTTGTAAGATGATTTAAGCTAACATGGATTACTGTGCACTGAAATGTACTGAAAGGATTCACGATTCACATGATCAAAAGATCTTATCTGAGGGCATGGTAATGAGAAGCTGAAGAACAATAACATTTTAAGCTACTACATCTAATTCATAAATGAACATGCGTATAGTCTCAGCATTTCCACTATTTCCAAAAATGTTGCTCATTTAGAGAAAGATTTTCCTGCTTTCATTTTCAAATTAGTGAGTTCTTCTTGCTCTCTGACATATGCCTTCTGATGTTCTTTTTCAGATAAGTTAGTTAAACTTCAATTCTTTCATTAAATGGTAGTATTTGTGAGAAGAAAAAAAATCCAACTAATTGAGGCATGAATTAGATTTACTTTTACAGATAGAGAGACAAGGGGTAGATGTGTCTGTATGAACATGAGGGTTTTGAACAGGAATTTCTCCCATGACACCAGAATGCATACTGTGTGGAGAAATAATTGAGGGCTCAGGGCTTCTTGAACTCTCCCTGTAAGTTTATGCTGGTAGAAACAAGTTTCTTAACAGAGGATATTCTCTTTCATTCCTTTTGACATTAAGAACGGTAGTTTGTTGTTTTTTGTTATGCCAATATACTCTTTAGTCATCAAGACTTTTTTTATTTGTAATCTGCAATAGTAGAATCAGTTGCTTTCTCTCATTATTCTCAGCAAATGTGCTAAAACCCATAATAGGATTTCTTAGTTTTCAGATTCTGAAGATAAATCTTCAGAAAAAAAAAAAAACATTTCAGTTCTGCAACTAAGTTCTTGGGGTGTAATGCAGAACTGCTAGCAGAACATCCAAAGAACTGTTTCATGGAATTGAGATTTTCCCACAGCTTTTAGGTGGTACAGGAATAGTTCTTTTTAGCTAAGTCCTTAAGCATATCAGAGAATATAAGTTATGATTTGTTTTGTCTTTTTTAAGGCACTGTATGTTCTGAGGGGAAAGAAACCCTCAGCCTGGTTGAAATCATTGGGGATTCTTCTGCTTGTAATCTTCACGTAGTGTAATTAAGCAGTGGGACTTTTTTTGTAGGATATTGTGGAAACTAGAAGTTACATGGGTTCAAAAAGCAACATGTATAAATTCATGAGATAAAGGTTCATTAAAAGATATTAAATGCAAAGACAAAATCTTTGGCTCATAAAGTCCATGAGTTGCAAATTCTTGGAGGCTGGAACAGTATTTTTCAGAAGCATCACTACATACTTGCCATGTTCCTATCCTCTTCTGTGGCATCCTCTCTTAGCCCCTATCATAAACAGAATCCTGGGCTAGGCTGTGGTTGGACTACTTGTTCTTATGACACCAGGATTTTACTTGTGTAACAGCTTGGCTCATATGCAAGTTTCATTTGTGTTACAGCTTGTCTATTTCTAGCAGCAAAAATGAATGGGGTGGTTGTGAGAGTCTTTCTGTGTGTATATCTGCCCCAAATGCAAGTCCTCGTTGGAGGGGTCAGCATTTAAGAACAGATTCACTACCTTGACATTTCTGACCCCACATCTCTCATATCTGAAGATACAATATCTCAGATCCCTCCTTCATATTTCCCTGTTCGGAAATCTCCTTTCTGATGTTTCTTAGTAGAGCTTTAATCCATGACCTGCACCAGCTACTGCTCTGGTCCCTTCCCAGCTCCCCTAGGAAAACAGAAGTATTGCCGCTCTAACAGAAGAAAAAAAATTATTAATTTATTTTGTTGATCCATCAGGACTTTGTTTTTTGTCTCCATGATACATAAACATAGGCAAAGAAGAATCAACATGTTTTGGCTCCAGATACCTCCTTACGCAAATATGTGAATCTAATTAAAGCCAGGCAGTATATTTTTACAGCAGTAGTATCAGTCCAGTTACCACATTTTCTGTATGCAATAGTAGCAGATATATTAATTTATTTCCAAAGAAGAAAAAAGGAAGTCACACAGTTCTTAATATAAATGAAAATTCCCCATAGATTAAGAAGCAAATATGTCAGTTTGTAAGACTTAGGTGGTTGGGGAAGGTATCAATTTCAGTCTATGTTCATGTTATTATTTTCTCTCTTTTGTTCCTCTTCTACATTGAAAAATTTTTAAACAAGTCTAACAAAGCCAACATGGTAACTGAGCAAGACCACTACTGTGTGCTCTTAGTAATGCCAACATGATTTACAAATTCATTTCATATTTGGGTATAATTTTGAAAATGTTTTACTGTTAAAATAATGGCTTTATTTCACACAATTTATTCTTTAAAATCAATATGAAGCTTCTTTTAAAACAGTTACTGCTCAGGAATAAAGGAACACACACTATATAATGAGGTTTTAAACATCTGTTGTTTATTTACATGCTGTGCATAAAAAAAAACAACCAAACAAACAAATTTTCATTCTGTTGGTCCAAGATACAAAAAGATATTACGTGTATTTTTATTGTAATTTATATTGATAGTAACAGCTGCCCACACTTTGTGGTAGCAGTCACTATCATACTAGCTTTACAGACTCTTTCTTTTGGCTTTATACTATTGTATCAATAAGCAATGTAGAAAAACAAACCAAATGGCAAATTTCAATTTTTATAAACATGCATTAAAATAAATGTGAATTTAAATCAGTCTAAACAAGACTGCTCAATGTCTGACTCTGTTAGACATTAGACAGTAAAGGTAAAGAGCACTTTTCAAGATGACAGATGTTAGTTATTTTGTGTCTTATCATCCAAATTATAAACTGGAAGTGGTATGCTAATGATGTGGATTTTTTCTCTATTTGTTTTTTTAATTTCTGGGAGGTTATTTGACTTGAGAAAAGTGTGTAGTAGTCTTTTTTGCAAATGAGATTTTTTGTTCTTTTTTTGTTTTAAAACTCTAGAAGTAACAGCTGACAGTCCAAAACTAATTATGGTGATTTAGTAGATAAATTAGATTAAAACTGTCTTGGATCATTTACCTGCAGTTCATCCATTGTGATACTTTTTAGTAGGTTTGTTACCAAATGAATGTAATAAAAACCCAGAAAAGCAATTACATTTTCCAATCTGAAATCCATCAGCACTGAGACTGTTAGGAAGAAAATATCTGAGGTGTGACTCAGGGTAAAATATTGTTCAAAGAGGAAAAATCAGACAGCACTAAAACGCAGAATATACCTTTGTTAATAATTAGATAACACAAGATAAAAGGGCAGGTGTTCCTTATCCTGGGACATGTTCTTGTGAACATATTTTGATTTTATCTCCCTTTCAGTGTGTTTTGAGATTGTTTCTTTCAAAAGAATAATCAGCACTGCTACTGCTTTAAACTGCATCTGAGCTGTGCTGAATGATAGTTCATTTCAGCCTTGTTTTTTCCTCCCATATTCATTTTTCATCTGTGATTTGAAAAAGAAGTAATTTCGCAGATGATTATTTATAGCCAAGCAGATATTAGTAAGGCAGATGGAGGACATGTATTTAAACGTAGCAGTAAACATGATTTCAGTATTGTTTTATTCACTGCTTTCCTGTTTTCTTTATCATGTACTAGAGAACCATAATATCACGTGGTGTTAGTGGCAGAGCTGTGACATTGCTGTAAGGTAGTTTTACAATTGCAGTTGCTCACCGGACTATAGAAAATTAATACTACAGTAGTGCAAGTAGTTCTCAAAATGAAACTTAACTCAGCCCTGCCAATGACTGTAAATAAAATTTCCCATCCTAAAGTACCATGTCATATTAAAAAGGAGTTGTTAGTAGCTGTGTTTTGTTATGTAAGAGCAGATCATGGGAGAAGCTCTACTCTACACAGTTCAGGCCCATAGTCTGGAGGCAAAGAGTTAAAATTGTTCATTGAGTTGTGTTTCTGAACCAAAAACTGAATATAGTAAATTCATGGTGCAACATCTACCTCTTCTTTTTGGATTGTGCCAGTGATGCAGTTAAAATGGTGTGATTTATTTTGTTTTTGCAACGATTCTTAGAGATATTATTTATCTCCTCTTTCTCCTTTGCTATCTCCAGTATTGCATTTGGCCAAGCCTGTCATTTTGAAATGACCTTTCAGAGTTTGCTGGAAGAAAAGAACAATTGGTATACAAACAGGCCAGTCAAAAAAAGAAGTGATACCTCCTTTTTCCTAATAATTTTAGCAATTATTGTTCTGAATTCTGTTACTTGAGACATTTCAGATATTTTTTAGAAATTCTTGCCGTTGTCAATCAATGAGGATGTTACTATGTTTGTTTTGAAAGTTCTATGTTTAATCTTAGGACTCCAGGTAGATGTATACTTCCCAGCTATTATTTCCAGTATTCAAGCCTGAGCAAGGAGCTTCTCCTGCTTTTCAAAGCTATTAACAGTTGGTTTCTAAAAATGACAGCAAACTGCATTACAATGCTTTCTAGATGGACTGGAAGTATTTTTCTAGAACAATGTTGTGGTTTAACCCCAGTAGGCAGCTAAGCACCACACAGCCACTCGCTCACTCCCTCCCAGTGGGATGGGGAAGAGAATCAGAAGGGTAAAAGTGAGAAACACTGTTTTCATTGCAAGTCCAAAACATAGCACCATACAGCTACTGTGAAAAAAATTACCTCTATCCCAGCCAAAAGCAGTACAGTCATGCTATTGAAATTTACTGTGGAACATCAGAGGTTTAAAACTGAAAGGATAACATTATAGACAGTAACAACAACAAAAGTACTGAACTCCATGAAGTAGCTCTTGAAATTCTAATTAACAGGGCAAAAGACTGGCACATTGAACAATTAATGCTATTCTAGATTATTGGTTAATTTTAACTATCTAAAAGCAAATGTAAGCTTTTCATATTTTGATAGTATACTCCAATATGCTAAGTAATAGAATTAAGTTAGTGCAGAATGGTAGATAATCTGTTATTTAATATGTATCATCCATAGAACAGTGATAAATGGAACAAAGGAGAAAATAGCAATCCCTAAAAGTTGGGTTATTTCACTATCAGTACATCAGACTGTAGGTTTATTTTGCTACAAGCCAGTAATATTATATTACAAAGTTAGACTCAGAAGTATTTGGGTTTTGAACCTGTTCTGCAAATTAACTGCTGTTGCAGCATAGACATCAGTTGTTTTGAGAAAATAAATGCTGCTCAGCTCTGTTGGATATAGTAAGTGCTTTGTGAGCAACTCTAAGGTCAAAAATAGAAATACACCAGATGAAAAGCTGGAAGCTTTCCACTGGTGAGCGCAGCAGACTTTCTAGCTCCAAAAGTTTGGGATGTCTAAAATCACATAATCCTGATTATCATCTTGCCTCATGCATTCCTGTCTGCCTTAGTACAGTTTTGATTTTAGCAGCTGCTCACTGAAAGACTGTTAAAGCTAAATCTAAAATCAATATCAGACATGACGTGAAGAATTACTCTCTAAATCTTGGAGTTGATGAGAATATATGTTCTGAAATCATGATGGTTGGAGGGAAGAGAAGATAATCAGAAATGTTTACTTTTAAAAGGAAGGCGTTATCTAATTCATTTTTTCTTATTCTGATACTGAATCAAATTGAAGCTTTAACAGTTTCACAAAACGTAATGAAAATTTATGTTTCTCTTTCAGGTGTGTTCACCTTTCCAGTATGGGAAATTGCTTGTATCTTAGCTCACTGTATTAAATATTACTGATTTCCCAGCTTCATGTGTAACAATGAAGTAATATTCCAATGGAATATATAGGTGGATTTATTTCAGCTTTAAAGAAATAAATATCTAACATAATAATGGGGTTTGGGTTTGTTTACCAAGTTGTCTATGATTTTATTAAAAAGGGGGAAAAAAGCCTAACTGTCACAGCAACATCAGCAGCTTCATTTTGAAATGACCTTTCAGCGTTTGCTGGGAAAAAAGAACTGATATACAAACATTAAACCTCTAATTGAGATGTAGTAAATTGCATAAAATTAGTGTTTGTGGCTTGCCAAGGAAGTCATATGAATTAGTAGACAAGCAAATGTCAAGCATAATATAGTTACTTGTTGTGAGACTTTGTGTCCTTGTGTGCCACAGTGTTTTGTGTGCTTTGTTTGTACAAAGCATTGGTCCAAATCAGAAAAGGAGAGAAAAGAACACTCTTACTGAGTCCAGGCTCTGTAGTTTTCAACAGCTTCAAGCAGACAATTGCTCCACTCACCTGTAACCAGAAATTAATTCTCCAAGTCCTTGAGTTGATGTGGATTCTTGATATGGTATCCTGATACAGATCTGTTCTTCTGAATTGCAGTTCTATAGGGTCATATGAAGTGAAGAGTAAGTTTGTACAACATGATTTGTACTTCTAACATAGCCACTTGCTGTGATCTAAACAGTTCACTCAAGTGAAATAATTTTCTTTTTTCTTTTTTTTCCCTATTCAGACTTGAGAGGTGGATTCCATCTGCCTTTTATACCCATGAGTGAAAAATATTTCTCTTCTGGGCTGGGTTTTCTCCCCACTGTTTCTTTACCACTTTTCTCTCTCTGGATCACATCTACAAAATGCTTCTGGACTCCTTGCAGTCATTTTAATGTCATTTTTCTTATGTTATTTGCTACATTTTAATATTGTCTTTTAAGATATCCCATAAGATACGAATGCATTAGGCTGATAAAACCTCCATGGGATATCCTTGAGAAGTTGCTATTCAGAAAGATTTCCTAGAGAAATAATTAATAACTAGGAGTTGCTAAAACATTTCTGTCTAAATATGGAAATGAATAAAAAAATGAATGTATTATATACAAATTAATATGGTTCCATTCTGTCTTTAACACTGGAATTTACCAGATTTCATATCTAAACTTTTGGCCTGAAAATTTCCCTTTTAAGACAAGTGTGAAGAAAAGGTAGACTATTTCAGATATCTTCTTCTGGTTGTTGGAAGCAGCATATAAAAAAAAGTGCAGTGTCACAAAGTAATAAATAATGCAGAATAACTTAAATTACTTCAAGCAAAAAACTTAGTGTTTGCAGTGTGTTTCGTCAATAGTTTTTAAGCTTTGCTTAGGAAATGGGTTCTGCAGGTGTGAAAAATATCAGGAGTTTGACTTTTTCTTTTAATTTTAATAATTTGGAACATCAAAAAGAAAATATGATGGTTACTAGGATCTAGTATTTTGAGATTACTGCCACTATAAACTCATCATGGCTTTTCTAAACTTGAGCCAGTTGGCTCCTCAGTCTTGCAGAAATTCATCAGTCTCCAGACCAATACTCAATAATGTGGAACCCCCTGGATGATCTCAGGCGTGTCCTGAAGTGTAGGATTTCCTTGCCCAGAGCTGGAGACCAGAGGATTTGAAGATTTCTAGGTCCTAAGTAAGGAAGTGGGAGCTGTGACCTAGTTGACAGCACAGGCCTTTTGTGTTGTGTTGAGGTACGAGGATTACTTTAGTCCATGATAAATGTTGCTGTATTTGTTTCATTGCCTGGAAGAGAAGATTATTCTCCTCCTGGGATCCTTTGTAGAAATATCCATGTATGCAAGAAAGTGTTTCTTAAATGTTGGCAAATGCTAGAAAATAATTTGTCATTTGCTTTCCAACATTTGTGTCATTTCACTTACTGTATTTTGCAAACTGTATTTTGGTGGTGTAGCTTGGCCACCTGGACTTGAATTATTTTCAGGCAGAAGTTTTGCTTATCTTGAAACTAATGTGTTTGATTTCTGCAGTAAAGCTAGGGAGAAAAGGAAATTTTCGTCAACGTGTACTTTTTTGTAGGATAAAATTATCTCTGTTCTTTCATTAACCACCTTGCTATTCACTTAACTATGTATATTTACAAACTAATGTTGTAAATCAAATCAACAACCTATTTGAGTAGACCTACTTACACCAATACAAAAAGGCTTACAGTAGTGCTAAAATCTATTTCTGTAAAGTTAAACAAAAGGGAAATTATGTTAGGTGGTTACTAGGACAGTAATGCTTCACTGAAATTAATAGGCATGTGGCATTTTACAGTAACTGGAAAACTATACCAGAAATGGTTCTGAAATAAGAGCTTTTAGTCCGGAGTAACCACTTGGCAGGTTCCCAAGTAAGCCACAATCTAGAGTTGAAATACTGTTTTCCTTTTCCTTCGGAGAGAACACCCCAAAACATGAAAGGAGTCTTTGTCTAAAGTCATCCTGCATAGAACATATAAAACACTAAATTAGAACAAAGTAACTCTTTGTATAGATGAAAGTCAGATCTGCACTGAAAAGAAGTTAAAATAAAAAGGTTTGAAAACAGATCTGTTCAAGAAGCGTGGCTTCCTAGGTTTGTAAAAGGTCTCATGGACCTTTTTATTACCTTTGGGACTAAATTCAGGCAGGCCTTTTTGGCTGGGCAGAATGGAGGGTGAGGAGAGACAAGGCTGGCAATGTCTGTGTTTACAGCCATGGTGCAGGCTTCTTCAGTCTCCAAATGGAGCTTGCTCAGCTGTTCCTGGGAGAAGCAGTGTCTCCCCCCTCTTTCTTCCTTCTCAGAAGGGGTTTACGCTGACCCAAAATGTAGCAGCTATGGCAAGGCAGTAAGTTTCTTCTCTACTGCTCAGTCACTTCTGCTTTAACAAAATCATAGCATCATAGAATCATAGAATGGTTTGTGTTGGAAGGGACCTCTAAAGGTCATCTAGTCCAACCCCCCTGCAATGAGCAGGGACATCTTCAACTAGATCATGTTGCTCAGAGCCTGTCCAGCGCTACAGTCCAAAAATCCACACTAAGTCTGCGCACAGCAGGCAACATACAGGTAAATTGAACAGTTACTCTCATCGTTTTGCCTACACCCACAGCAGGGGTTTGCTATGTCGCTGTAACATGAAATCAGTGAAAAAAAGCATGCAGATGAGCTGAACGCTCTCATACTGAACATCCATCTCATCTGGCACTTCTACTGGTTATGTTTTGGAAGGGGAGAGTGATGGTACTACAGTTAAAGCCAAGATAGCCAAGATAAAGCCAATAAAATTACCCATTTCCGTCTAGGGTAATGTCAGACAGAATTGCTTTTACATCTTGGCTGAATAAGGCTGCTAAAAATATAAAGAATTGTGCAAGAGATTATGCATTTCTGAGTTTTCAGTTCGCCGCCTCATTAGTTTAATCCAGGTAAGTTTGCTTGCTTGATTGTAATACTCTCTTGCAATTTCATGTGACTGAACTGGTTGTGTGTCTGCAACACTGAGCCCAATTAAACCACTTTGAAATTATTGCTGTTGGGATTAAGTGAACAGGCATATATGCAAATGTACCTGCTTCTCCCAAATGTTGCTCTCTTGTAATTACCAAAATAAAACCAAAGGTACTGCAATTCAGATTTTTTATTATTATTGTTATTATTATTATT
>NW_009203262.1:0-15214 GCF_000690835.1 Fulmarus glacialis | reverse complement strand
ATGGGCACAAAACCCACCGGGGCAGCACGCTCACACCCGGGAGGGGCTGGCAGCATCACCTCGGGAAGCCCAGGCTCAGCAGCAGCTTGGGCTCCAGTTGCCCTGTCAGCCAGCAGTTCTGGGCACAGGCATGGAACACACCCGGGGAGCCCCGATCCCAAACGCGAAACATTGCTGACACAGATCACCAGGCCCTGCATCTGCCTGATTAACCAACAGCCAGTTTGAGGGGAACCCGCTGCACTTCAGCAGCGCACCCCAAACACCCAAAAGCTGATGCCTGCTGCCATGTTTGCACTGCAGAAGTTACACAGATAAAGTAGGAAATAAATCATTTTTATGATGTTTCATTCACAAGGTAACCAGTGAAAAAGTAATCTCTGCTTCAGTATGTGTATCCCGCTCATTTTGGTTTCACACGTAAGCACCCAGGATGGCCCTGAGCTTGGAAAATTGCACAGTCAACCTGAGCCACAGACAGGAGGAATGTTTTTGCAGTCGTGGAAGGATGTGGGTGTTTTGCAAAGGCAGTACCCTGAGAAGGAAGCCAGCAGCAAGACTCCCTCTCTCCACAGCAGCTGAATTTAAGTTGAAAGCTATTGTACATCCCCCATTTGGTGACAGTGTCACAGACCCCATTTGCTGGCCTTTCAGTGTCCCCTTCCCAGCTCCGGAGGAACCTGGGCTGTTGCAGCTCACTCACTGGGCAAGCAACTGAACCAAACACCACAAGGAGTGATTTAATTTTTAAGATGACACAACTGTGTTTCTAAGTTTTTACCCTCAGATCCTGCAAGCTCACAGTACCCCCCCGCTCTGCACCTTCGCTATTTGTGCAGCCATACAAAGACAGCTCTAATTTACCACCAAAAGCAAATCTTGCTAGGGTATCCTTGGAGCCTGGGGCTTCCCTGTGGGACTCTGCAAAGGCACAGACCTCTTCCCCTCAGGGGCAACACGATCCCTGTGAGATTCTGCAGCTAGAAAATGATTCCTACAAGATACTGGGAAAATGGCTAGGTTCATCCCTCACCCGCGGGTGAGCACCTACCCCTTCCCCCACGGTGCCCACCTCCAGAGCCTGCACACAGAGATAAATAGCCCCTGGCTGGAGCCTGTAACCAGACAAGTTTAGACTGCAAATGAGGCACCAGGTTTTTAAACAGCCGCTGTCATTAATCACTGGAGCAAATCACACAAGGAGGCAGGGGTGCAGTCTGCTCAGCACGGCCTCCCTGGGGTTGCCCCACAGCTGCCCTTGGGGTGTCCCAGACCCGTGTCTGGAGCAGGCAATGGATCAGCACTCTCTGGGCTCAAAGGGAGCTCAAAAGGTCTGGTCCAGCAGCATTGAGCTGCCAAGTCCACTCAGAAACAGCCACTATGAATTTACAAAAAGCCGTCAGTGCCTGGAGCTGGGACATAACAGGGCCCTCTGCCCCCAGCCCTGGCTCAGGTCAGCCTGAGCACCCTTCCCTTCAGTCTCCCCTCAGCCTCAGCAAGGGGAATTTCTTCCCTTCCCATCTCCCACCCCCAAGAAAACACACAACTCCCAGCAACTCACCCTAGGACCTTCAGCCACTCAGTCATTTCGCTCAGAGTCCGTTCTCAGGAAACCTCTGCTCAGCCTGACAGGGTAAGAAAAAAAGAGGCTTACTCTTTGGTCTCCCTTCTTGATAGGGCTACAAACTGCCTCAAATTCACCCTTCTGCTGAGAAAGCAGTCAGGCGCTGCAGCACACCCAAAACACTGGGCAGTTCTCTGAAGCTCCCCTGACCTTTAATCTGAGTGATCATCCTCAGCTGTGTGTGCACAGCCAAACTGGGTGCAGCTGGACCCCCATCCCTGGCAGTTTATTGCAGCTCCAGGATGTGGGCTGAGGGCCTGGTTCAGCCTCTTGTCCCAAACACGCTAAGTCCCCTCTCCTGACAAGCTGGGATAGATCATTTATCAGTATTTAACAGCACTAAATGGCACCAATATCTTTCTGACCCATTCTCCTGGCTTGGGTTAGCCCCTTCGGAAGCTCTTCGCAGTCTTCAAGTCTTAACTGTCCAAGAGCATTTTATTTTCGATTGCATGCAAAATTTGCTGCTTCAGCCTTCATTGACTTTGCAAGACCCTAGGAGATATTAAACACAGGTGATTAGACAAGACATGATTCTGGCAAATTATTAGAGACATCTGTAGGAAGCTAATATTCTTCCTATTTCATGAACTGAGAGACTGGAGACCAGAGGTCAAATGACTTTGCTCAGGATTGCAAAAAGCTAAAGGCAGAGCCAGAAATAGAGCTCAGATCTCCAGGCTCCCGTTACTTCTGCCCTGTCCCTAATGCACACTTGCTTCTACTCTCTATGGCTGATTTAAAATGAAAATGAAGAATTAACTTCCAAGCTGTTTTTGGAAAGAGAGAAGAAAGGGTGATATTGTCTACTGTAAGGGGAGAATTAAAGATGACATTTCATTTTAGTCCTTTGGATATCCATAATATAATCAAACACAATAGCAGTAATAAATGAGTATTTTTTCTCCCCATGGTGCTTACGAGTGCAACATATTCTAACAATTTCTCAAAACTATGTTGATAAATTGGAAACACAGTGATGGAGGTAACAAAGACAGCCAACAAAAACATAATCCATTCAATTTATCAGAGGGACTAGCTTTGAGAAGAGAACCCTTGAAATCTGAACAGTCCTATTCTTATAAACCAGACATAATATATTTCAAAATATAAAGCTATACTCTTTATGCCTATGCATAAGCATGTTAATTAAAGATTTGCCCAGGCAATCAGGGCTAAATAAGTTATTTGGATGTATTTCACCAATTCAGTTCATGATGGAAGAGGCAGGGTGCATACTGGAAAGCCACAATGCCTGGAAACACAGAGGGAAATATTAAAAAGGCAAGGGCCAGGTTTCCAATTTAGCAACCCTATTGACTTTGCTATCGTGAAAAAGCAGTCCCTGGTGGGCCTTCCTCACACACACCGCTCACCTTCCTTGCAAGTGACAGCCTTACACTGTCATGTCAGAAATCTAATCCATTGGACATATGTGGGCACATGGGGTTTCACATGGTCTGGAGTGTTTTTCAGCTTCCTAGTCCATTGGGCATACCTGAGACATAAGACATCAGAAACTGTTCAGTGAAAACATCTATAATTTCTTTAAGCATATACACCGCTTGCAAGCCAGCCAATAAATGAAGTGGGGGGAAATACAGACAATAAAAGGACCATTCAAAGTTTTGTCTGATTTTTGTTCAGTTGCAAAGGAAAAAACTGGAATGATACAGCAAAAGAGGGATTTGTTTTCTACAATGTTTTCAGTTTGAAAGGTGGCTCAAAAAGGTAGAAAAGCACTGTCATACCTGTTAGCAGAGTCCAGCTCCGGAATTGCAATGCCATCTCAACTGTTCAGCACCACTTACAGCATTACAAAAGTAAGAAGTTAGCTGAAAAAGAGAGTCACAATATTGTTAGAATCATGGCAAACAAATTTTGAGAGGCCCATCCCTTGCATTTTGTGAGTGCACTTTTCATGTGGATACTAAGAGACCAAAGGAAAAGCAGCTTTGTTCTAGCTGATAAAACCTTGTGGAGCTTTAGAATTATGAAGCGTCCTTTTGAAGTTAGAATGAACTCATTGATAAGGCCACCTAAAACCAAAAATAATTTGGATAAACGCCTTCTAGCTTCCTAAAACGCCTAGATTATTTCATCGCGATATAACAAAGCAGTCAAGGAACCTTGGAAAATTAGAAGAGATGGCTAAGAAGTTAGTAACAGTAAGAGTTCAAGACCTCTATTATAAATTAAATTATAAGATTACTAATGTTATTGTAACACGTCTATTACTGGGGAGTCAAACCAAACCTGAGCCAAACTGAAAATTTTAGGGGACTGTGGTGGTTTTTCTTTTAAGCTACGAGGTAGCTAGTGTGTGAAAATTTCTTGAATTTGACCTGGAATAAATCAATCACAGCTGAACTCAAAATGAAATAGAACTGAAAATACGTCACACTTAAACAAGCAGTTTAGCATACAGTAAACGTGATAGTGATATTGTATGAAGCACAAGAAATGATCCAGAAGTCATGACTTTGGCAAAATTCATTGACCTTAGATGAGAACTTTGCCTGAGTGGAAGCAATTGTGTGGGTATTATAAAGTAATATACTGGATAAAATAACGCAGCTTGAAACATAATTCAGCAGACGGAAAATGTGATGACTCAAGAGATCAGCGAGACAATGACTACATCCGGTGGAATTACACATACTCTGACCATTATTGTGTCCTGGGAAAAATAACTTATGTCACCTTTGATGTCAGGCAAAAATTTTCCCAACTCGACGTGCACTGAAGCACTGATCTGCACAAGCACAGGGAGTTTGTGGACACACCCTTGATCCATCAGACTCACCAAGAATGCAGTAAAGCAGGGATTCACACAGGTGTGATAAAGCCAAGGCACAAATAGCACCAGGTCTATTGCACTCAAACCTGCCAGAGTAGAAACACATTCAGAAGTAGCCAGGAAGGACTGCAAGAGTTATCTAACCCCTCTTCCTTCTCCCTGCTAGAAGGCAGGATCTATTATACACAGATTATTGTTGGCACAAATTTTTCCGCCTTGTTCTAAAGACCTCAGGACAGAAACTCCTCCTGCTCATCTGAAAACATATTCCAATGCTTTGCGTTCTGTACCAGTAGTTTTTCGTAACATCCATCCTCAGTCTATTGTGTTGCAATTTAAGCTCTTAATGTCTTACTTTCTCCATTATGGATGTGGAAAGCTTTTCCTCCTCTCTTTGAACAGACTTTTAATTCCTTAAAATACTTTTAAAATGTTTTAACACTTCTCCTTGCCTTCTAGAAGCAAAACAATGCCAACTTCTTCAGACTTTCCCTGTAGGTCATATGTTACATAGTTCTGATCCTTTTTGGTATTCTCCTCTGGACTTTCCAGCTGGTCTACATCTATCTCATAGTATGGTACCCATAGCCTATAGTTTTGTGCAATATCTCTGCCCTGCTGAGGATTTGCCTTTTTGACATCTGTACATCATTGTTAATCCATGTTGTTTGGGATTCTCTACCTTTTCTGCAGAACTGCTAGCCTGAGTTTCCCCCTTCCTGTATTCGCTAGTTAAAATTATTCCTGCCAAAGCATAGTGCCCTGCAGTTGTCCTTAATGAGTTTCATCTTGTTTTATTCAGATCATATCACCAATTTGTCAAGATCACTTGAAATTTTAATCCTGCCTTCCAGTGTTCTTGCATTCAATTCCAGCTTTGCCTCATCTACAGATTTAATAAGCATGCTCCCTCTTCCATCACTGAGGTCACTGAAGAAAACATTGGGACGTCTGTCTCCATGTCTGTATCCTCAAACTATGTTCCTGTTCATTAACTGTTCATTAAACATTATTCAGTCACTGAGGGCTGCCTGCTTGCTTGATGCTGTACAGGACATAAACACTGAACATATAAACTCTCCAGACCACAGACGGTCTTGAACTTCTACAACAAAACAAAGTACTTTATAACATGCAGTGGAAGGAGCTACCAGACATCAGGCTGCAATTTTCAGTGGAGTCACTGACTATAGGATATCCAGATTCAGTGGTATCCGAATGCTTAGCTGATTCGAAAATCCATCCTGAGATACGGACTGTCTCTGAATCTCAGAGAAGCAAGGACTTTCATGACCAAAGAATGTCTCAGTTTTGGACTCTGGCCCTGAAATCCTCCTACTTCTCTCAATTTCCCCATGGACCCAGGTTGCCTGACTTGAGCAACCCAACATGAATGGGAGTCTGAGTTCCCTTTCTGTATCGTGCAAGTCACATAAAAGTGGGCTCACCCCCTTCCTGACAAAATACACAAGAAAAAGCACACAAAACAGGTAAGAAAGGATTTATGGAAATAAGCATCCTCTTCCCAGCTCCTGCACACCCCAGAGGTTGTGCCACCCGCCCTGTGGAGCCAAGGAACTGGCGGAGATGCAAGTGGGGAGACTGGAGTCCCCTTTCCTCCACACAGCAAATCCGTATGTTCCATCCATATTTTTCCAGCTTTTATTGATTTTTTTCAGATCTCCTAGCAACTTTCCCTGTGGGCCATGACAATGAGGCCTAACCACAATAGTCTGCTTTTCTTAGCTGGCTTTCACAGGCCCCCTAGAAGTTGGCTATGGTCCTTCAAAAGTTTGTGGGATGCAAGCTGAAAATTGCTGCACTGTAGCCATTATACAGGGACGACCACCTCCACAGCATGATTTTGCCCAGCTAAGATCTGAAATTGCCTCCAGTATTTTCACCTTAGGTTTCTGCAGTTAAGGTGGATAAATAGCAGCCATATGCTTTCTCCCTCTTCTCTCCTTCACCTTATTTTTACCTGCCAGCCATCTATCTTCACACTGCAAACTTCCTGCCAGTCAGTGCCTTCCTGCACCATCTTTGCCTGTGTTGGACCTTACCACACAGGCTGCAGGACCTTCTGTTTCCTCCTTACTGCAGGTGTTTCCCAGAGCCTGCTCCAGCATGGCTTTCACTATCTCTGTGTGTAACTGGTAAACAGTCAGCCACAATCCAACTGTGATACCTGTATTTTCCTTACGCTTCTATCTTCACCTTATTCTGCTCTAAAGCACTGTGCATCTAGATTCACGGGATCCCACTGATAACTGACATTACGTATTTCTTGAAGCATTCACATGAGCCTCTCCCTTCTGTCTTCATTCTTTTCCCAAGATCCTATTTTTCAAATTAAGTCTCCTAGTTTTCATAGACTTTGTCTGTTTCAGTGTGATTAATCCCCTTCATTATTTTAAAATCATTGACTGAATCACAGCAAGATCTCTTTTTAAACAAGATAATACCAAAGCTCTTCAGTCTTGCTTTATAACTCAGAGCTGAAAGGCACAGTATTATTCTCATTTTCTCTGCTTTATCCCCTTAATCATATCCTTCTTAGGTAGAGTGAGCAGTATTGAAAAGAGCACTCTGAACAAGAACTCACCAGTGTTTTATGTAATAACAATAACACCTTTTTGATATATACTCTGTTCTTACCGTAATGCAACCCAACATCCTGTTCAGTTGTTGGGGTCTTTTTTCTACAGCTGTGTGTTAGGCTGAGAGCTCTGGAGAGAGTATTCTCCAGATTTATCAATTTACCTTTATGAACATTTTGCTTTATTCATTCTAAGGGGAGCAATCATGTAAGTAAACCCAAGTGTTCAGTGGCACTGTCTTGCTCTTTAGCTGGCTCTCTACCTAATCTCCTCTCTTGAATCTTACAGATTCCTCCATGGAAGCAATAAAAAGGCAGCTAAGGTGCTAAATACGAAAGAATCATTGCAGGCGTTAAAGGCTAAAGTCATTGCAAGGCAATTGGATCCAAGTGTTTCTTGGCTATGCACATGTACACTAATGCGAGCTTAGGTGTTCACAGTATACTGTATTGTCACCAATGGATACCACACCTAATGGGCTTGGTATCCAAAATCCACCCCTCTTCCAGGGCCTCTGAGTGGTTTTGTCAAACAAGCTTAGTCTGAGCACCTTCTGGAACTGGTTGCATGCAGATTTCCCTCCCCTCCTCGCTTCCATTTCTAAATGACCCAAACTGGAACTACTAAATTGTACTTTGCAAATATCCAGCTCCTCGCATAGAACACAGATCTCTCTTTCACCACAAGAAATGCTCTTCATCTCTCTCTGTTTTCTGTTCTGCCTAAGGGAGATCAATCTCTCTAGAGATGCAAAACTAATCCCCAAATAATCCTCTGGGATTACACTGGCTCACAACCCCTCACACCACTGGGTCTCAGGCAGGAAGGATACCATGACATAGGCTGTCAGTCTACACCCAGAAAGAATCTGATTGAACTCCCTGCCCTACCAGAGCCATTGGGCAATCTCTCAGTGCCTCCCTTTATAACACAGGGTTTAGTGCATTGTTATATGTCATGGCTGTTGTAACGATAACAGAAATGGAATAAAAATGACATGGTATAAATAGTAAAAATAATGAAATAAGAGAAGAAAAAAGAAGCAAGATGAGACGTAATCTAAAGAAAGAGATAAAGTGTTCTTTTTCTGGCAGAAAGGAAATGATAAAGTCTGCAAGATGCTATGAAATGTTTAAACTGATTGCTGCCCAAAAAAAGAAATAAAAGCTTTTGACCGGACTAAGGAGATTTTTGGTATGTGATGGAATGGTAGGACAAGACTATCAGCCTCATTGTGTGCCTGGAAAGAAGTGGCTCACAGCAAAACATTTTTTGGCTCAATTCACATCTTGAGTATTTAACTCTCAGATTGTTGTGAAAAACCCAGTGCAGTGCCCCAGCTGTAGGGTGATGCACTATTTTGCATTGAAAACAGGTGTTCAGCTGGCTGGCTTTCTAGCAGAGCACAGTAGATTTGTCCCAGATTTTCGGTACATGATCTCTAGGTAATACTTGCCTTTTTTTTAGATGTTTCAAGAAAATTAGATAATTATTTTCCATGTTCTGAGCCTTCCCCTGAACTGACTGACAATAGATTTACAGAGCTGAGCTGTAGGTCGGGCAGAGAGGGAGTCTGGCCAGCTGACAGAGGAGGTGAGTGGACTTTGGAAAAAGCAGTGCTGCAATTCTGGAGCATCTCTGAGAACAACCACAGCTTGTAACGTATGCCCTGGCACACTGCAGTTGTGGCTAGCGACCTACTGAGGTGCAGTCTCTGGCGGGGGAAAAGGAGGGCAAACAGTCTTGATAACCCAACCATTCATTTCCTTAGTTTTGAAGCTGGGTTAGGTAAAGACTACATTAACTGAAGCTCTCCACTGTGTTTATTCATTTTAAATGGCTCTGAGATACAGTTTCTTCGAAAGATCCTGTATAATCAATCTCCATTGTTCTGTATATATTTGCAGAAGATAACAGCTTCATTAAAATATGGCGTGCTATTAACAGCAGTAAATATATAGCCTTAAACCTTAAAATGTAATGCAATTAAATAAGAAATATGAACCTAAGGAGGTTAAGTGCAATCAACCACTGACATTTACATTTGATTTGAATTAAAAAACACACACAGAGGGAAATAAAGGGCCTCCGTACATACTTGGATAACAGGAAATCCCCTGGATGTAAAAATAGTGAATTTAAGAATGGAGAATATAAAGGTCTAGTTCAAATTAAAGATTTTATGACTGAGGACTCCATTAAATCTTTGAACACTTACAGTAAAGAGTTTGGAATGCTTCCAATCCAATTCTTTATGTTCTCATAAGTGACAGATTATACTCCTGAACTTCTATGGCAAAAGAAAGAAAGAGTGATTGTATTAATCCATCTAAATCTGGAGCTTGCTAATTAAGATGAAAACTATAACAATCTGTGCTTAGGTGAAGCATAGTATTTTTATAACCCAGCTCAAGACAACATCACTAGCCAAGCCAAAAGTAGAAGATTTAAGTTTTCAAATTACTGAAGAACAATAAAATAACAAACCACTTAATACTACATGATCAACAATCTGTACTAAATATGAACTCTTTTATAGTACTCAGTCTACTTTGCTTTTTATATATCCAAGACATTCCTCATGGTGTTTAAAATACATAGTACAATACGCTGCTTCTAACTCTACCCCCTACCTGCAGAAATGCAAGGATCTTCAATCGCAGCAAGTCTGCAGTGGCAGGCCGCATTCAATCAAAGTGCCAGCCTCACACATACGTGTATTTGTAGCCATGAGATATTAAGGAGGAATTTGCAAGTGAGTCAAGCACTGGAAACTAACGTACTACTTTTCCCAGGTTTCAAAGGGAATCGAGGCAAAATTATCAAGGCTACAGATTTTTAAGTTGAGGGCATAAGGTTAAGCATTCATCACTGTATCCAGGTACCTAAGCAAAGGAGCAAGGATTTGAGATCTTGTTCCAGACTCCTCAAAACATACTAATTACTGGTATAAATCTGTTGTCTCTAATGGCGTACTGCCAAGAGGTAATTGAGCCTTAAATGAAAATGAATGTGAGACATCTGAAAAGACAGCTGATTTGGCCCAGGACGTTAGCGGAAATATAATGCCTGGAAGGACTGCAGGGTCAAGGAACTTGCGTGTTTGGCCATAAACTCCAAAGTAACACATAAGTCAAACCATAGGATGAAAATGAGAGAAAACAAAATCTTCCTGTCAGTAGGATCTCCTCTCCTATAAGACCACATGGCAGTCTCTCTAAAGACAGTATACACTTTTTTGCTTGTTTTCTACGAAGTCATTGAGGGTCTGGCCTTGAGTGAATAAATAGATCAGACAATGTTAATAAATGCAGGATCTTTCCAGACCAACGGGGGCAGCAGACACCACAGCTGTCAGTAAGAAACAAAACTTACTTTGAAATTTTATATTCAAAACAAAAAACATACGGGTCTAATAGAAAAGGTTCCATGAGCCTTTGTGAATCACAAATAACAATTGTCCTTGACTGTCTTGTTTCAGTACCTTCTCGTCTACCACCTATGAAACCGTTTTTACCAAACATAAAGAAAGGTTTTTCACCCAGCCCAACAAGGCTGCCATGCTCTTTTCTAAAAGTAAAGGGTGCCCAACACATGCTAGCACAATATTTCTCATTTCTCATCATCAGGCTGTATTCCTCTTTGGCTGCTCTCACAAACAGGTTTTGAGAACACCAAATTTAAGAGGTTTGACTAATGGTATTTCTATACGCACACTTTAATTCAGTGTACATTTGCACGGTAGCCAAAAGAAATTGTCCCACTTGGCCATGTCCCCACTGGTCCTCATTACCTTTTTTCTGTTAGCACTAGGTTTTTCTGCAGTTATGCAGTGAACAGGTTCAGGGAACAGATTTTTTTTTTCCAGAGGCATCAGACTAGTTCTCAATTGAATCAGTTCCATCTAAACAGGCAATTGGAAGGAAGCTAGATGGAGAGCTTGGGACGTGAATGGAGGCAATACTACTTCTTTGGGTGGGGGGCGATACAAGTTTATGTCATATGTAAAAGTGCATGCATCCACAGCATAAATTAAGAGTCCAGGCTCTGTCAACAGGCAGTGAAGGCTCTCCTAAATAGATGCTTCCAAAAGAATACCTAAACCAGAAGCCTAAAATTAGACAGCATGAAGATGATGAGACCATAATGTCTCAGTACTGTAATTCCCACAAAGAGTTGAGGCTTTATTTACAAATGCAAATGATCTGGGCTTTAGCAGAAATACTTTTGCTTAATGGTTTTTTCCATGGAAAAATTGAAACTTTCCCCTGAGAGGGGGAAAGAAGACCCTCTGAAGGGCTCTCCTGCTAACACAATAAACATCTGTGGGTTCTTTCCTCTCAAATGCTGTTTTTCTAGGGGGTCCCTCTCTGATGAATTAGCAGTCCCAGTAGATCATGGCAAACAATCCTGCATACCACATCTTAAGAAATGGTACTTCTTGGAACAGATCGGTTTGGTCTGCCTTAACGCAGGCAAGTTAACACCACATTATCAAATGTACTGAGGTCACCAACCTCCATCAGATGATCTGCTTGATCCTTTTCAGACAAAAAAAGAAAAAGAAAAAAGCTTGGATTCCGTACAGAAACCTGAGTGCTCCAAGCTGGAAGCAGTAGGCTCGGCCACTCACAGCCCACCCACCTACAGATCACGATGGACTGGAACAACCTCCTCCATGAGCCAGAAAAGTGAAGGGGGTTGGGAGGTGGGAGGAAGAGTTTCATATTTCATCTACCACTTTTAATAGAAAACAGAACATGGTGGGGGGTTGAAAGGAAAACGGCAAATCCCTGGAGATCCTAAGTGTTGGCCTTGCAAGTCAAAACTGTCAATCACACCAAGTCTCCTCCAACTTCTTGAAGGGAAGGAAAGAAAGGAGGCAATGGACTGGCACATTTAGCCACTAGGTGTTACTGTTGCTCCACAGAATGTGATCAGAGCAACCACTTTAGAAAAAGCAAAACTACATCTATCAGAGACATCATCAGCAGCTGTACCTTAAGATTTAAACAGTAGAAACTAAATCCTACTTCTGGATTCACATATTGTGACTCAAAAATCAGAGCACTTTGGTGTGTTTTCTTGGGGGGGGACGTGGAGGTAGCCTGCTGCTCCTTCTGTTTTGTTTATACATCACTGCATAAATGGAGCAAGTCAAATTCATCCCTTGAGAACTTCCACTGACTCTGATGAAGGTACATAGGGAGAATTGGGCCGCTTAAGGTATCACTGAGTTCATATCCACTGCTCAGGAAAACACATTGGCCGCTGAGTTGTTTGTCTCCCTGTCTCCTCTGTGACTGGCCACAGCCTGCACTGACACTTAGAGGCATTTTAAGTAATCCTAGATCTGCTGTCAACCAGGTGGGTTCCTCAGGCAAGTCATTTAACCTTTCTCTGCTTTTGTTTCTCCATCTATAAAATGGAAATAAAGATCCTTATCTCCTCTGGGAAGGAGTTTGAGACCACAGAAAAATCAGAGCTGTAGCCCTTGACAATCTGTTGGCATGAACCAAGCAACAGGTTTTGCATGAGCTTTTCCTATTGATTCCAGAATAGGTTTTCTGAGACAGAGAAAGACTGAACTGAGTGCTTACCCCTCCTTAGTAGCCACTTTTAAGTGAAACAGACTCATGATAAAGAGCAGCGCTCCACTGCACCCCTGTCAATTCACCTTAATGTCCTGTTTCTGTTTGGTCCTTTTTCATAGCTCTACCAAAACTTTTGCAGAGGACAGCCACGCTTCATCCAAACCTTCATCATTTACTTAATCAACTAGGCTTTGTACCTCAGAGACATATCCCTTCCCTGAGCTTCTTAAGCAACAAGCTTTGAGTTTACAACAATATTGATCTTCTCCTTAATTTTTAGTAACAGGCTCCAGTGCACAAAAATAGGTGTTTCTTCCTTTCAATGCTTGTATTCTGTGCCTTGCCCCCAGATGAACCAGTATAAATAAACAGAGGATGTAATGCAGGTCTCTGCCTGTGCCCACTAGAAAGCTGTTACTGCACACACACAATAAATGTCATGCAATGCACAACAAACAGGCAGAGCATTCATTCTCATGGTAAGTCTTGCCATGTGGTTGTACTTCTAACCAAGGCATTATTTTCACACACAACTTGATTTGAGTGCTCTAGGGTATGTTTTCCAAAGTTTGGAAACATTGTTACAGTACATTAAACAAAGTACTAGCACTGAGCCACAAAATCTCATGAAAGATTTTTTGAGTTGTTTTCATAGGAAAATTTTTATATGCCACATTAAATGAAATATAATGCAAACTTAAAATACTGTTCTCCAAAAGACTGAATGATTTGCAAGTGCTAAAGTATTATCTGAAAGGTGACTGGCACTACGTTTTACTGCTGCTTCCAGTAAAACCTGTGGGCCTCTAACTTGGAAGCAAAGTCCTCTTATCTGCAATTCAGGCAGCAAGCATCACATGCCTTGATACAGCAATCAATGTGTCTTGTAGTTTGAGTTCTTATAGACATTTCTGGAGTGAAGAATAGTTTTATTGAAATATTATTGATAGCCTGCAATTGCTTTTGGCTTTTGAAGGAAGAAGGAGGATCTGTCCATGGAGAATCATCTGGAGATGATAATTTTTGCTTGCTACCAAAACATGATGGTGGAAAAACAGCCATCTAATAAATGCAAGACTTATAGACCATTACCAGTACTGTCTGGAAGTAGTTCACTTCCTGCTGGATTTTTCTCTCTGCTGCAGTCTAACAGAGAGTTTTAAATAAGTGAAATAAAATGGCCTTGCTGATTTGTACACGTGTACTCTCAGCAAACAATACATCAGTAACTAACATAACTTTACCCATACGCCTAGGGCAGATGCTGATAACATCAAATGTACTTGACTTAGATGCCTTCAAAAATGTCACCCTAAGTGGCTTGGAAGCTTAATTCCCACTTTCTAAAGTGACTTCAAACCCTAAATCACATGGATAAATCCAAAAATTGCAGTCTTAGTCAGCTGTGCTCTCCTTACTCTTCAGTGGGTAATACAAACACACAAAGACCCTATCTGACACTTCATCTAAAAATTAATCCTAATTGCTTTCTGGGCAGCTGCACAAACAGCCAGTTTTACCCAGTTTCAGTTACCTCGTACTCTTTTCGCCTCCCCCCCCCTTCTGTGCTGCTGTCCACAATAGGACCCTTTATAATACATTTCTCTTCATGTGCCAGTGGCAGCTAATAACACCTGCCAGCTAATAAGAGAGGCTGTCCTAATTTCTTCTCTCTGGGTCACCCTTTCTGTCTTTTCTTTGGAAGTTAGTAGGTCTGAAATGTGGAAAACAATGTAGCTGCAGAAAGGATTAACTATGAGTTGTCCCAGATCATTGTGAATTTGGTCCTGAATCACACGTGGATCTTCACAACATAAAATACACATCCAGCCTGCTACAGCAGAATCAAATACAGTGCTAGGTGCAACTACTGTTTTTTCATTGTCTTTGTCCTATCAACCTGAAAACAAAGGGTTTTCCGAAGTTTAAAATACTATGTGACTGTGTGATGCCACTGCCACATTGAGCCATCCTAAACTATCCCTATGTAAGGAGTGAAACACCAAGTAAGTCCAAAGTGTGATAGAAAAGACTCTACCCCCTCAGTGAGAGCAGAGCAATTCTGGTTCACATTTATTAGTAGTACTAGTAATAAACATTTACACTACGGTAGCGCCTAGAGGCCCTATTTGAAAGCTTGTCTAAAACTGCTATTGTACCTGGGCACTAAACAGCTCTGAAGCAGCACATCTGTATGCCAGATGTTTTTTTCTTAGAAGCTGCAATTTAAAAAAGCCTCTTGCTTCCCCTAACAAGCCTTAATACGAAACTTCAAGAGCTTGCTTCATCAGCCATTCAAGGAGAATCTGCACTTAAAATCGCAATGAAACTTCAGGCAAGGACAGCACTTCTCAAGCTAGTGCGGGAAACCAGAGCGGTGCATGAGTGCTGCGTGATTTGTACCTGTGTTTAGTATCTGTTAGCCTCAGGACAGAAAGGCCAAGGGGGCACCTCTCCGCAGAACAGCGCGGGCAGGAGGATCCGCTGCCAGTCCCGCCCGATTGACACAGAAGCTGGGGGTCCCCTCAGGCCACTGAGGTTAGGGTTTAAGGCCGTACAGGCGCTGCGAACCCCACTGTGGGCAGCGTGCGGGGGC
>NW_009203261.1:0-9878 GCF_000690835.1 Fulmarus glacialis | reverse complement strand
GGAGGGACCCTGAGGGGGAGCGGGGGAAGTGCGGGGTGGTGGGCGAGCAGGGTGGGCAGAGGCATGGCCGTCCGGGCGGCAGCAGCGCGGCCTCGTGGTCCGAGCCCTTCTCGGAGCTCCTGTCCTGTACCCCTCTGGCTCGGAGGCGGTATTCCTGACTAGGGGCTGGAGTAAATAAAATTACTTTAATCACAAAGTATTTTAAGATGAACACCTTTTGTCTCAGTGTGCGTATGCACGTGTGCTTGTTAGTGGCCACACAGCTTGGCTTATTTAAAGCGAGTTAGCACGATTCTGAAATAACCATGGTACTGTGCTTGCAAAGAAGAAAAAAATGCCTCCCCCTATCCAAGCATAACCAGTCCATTTGGTTTGCCTTTATGCTTTATAAGACGTGGCCTTGTGCAGGAAGAGTGCAATAGTAAAAGTACAGGTGTTCTTTAAGTGATATCTTGTTCTTAAGGGTGGTTGAGTAGGACTGAGCTGTAAAAGAGCTGAATGCTTGCCTGCTGTAGTGACTTTGTGGCTGGCTCTTGAGTTTTCAAACAGTTCCAGCATCCTGAAACTCAAATCCTCCCTGCGAGGATAACAACGTGAGAGTGAGACCGAACAGCAAGGGTTAGTGTTTAAGCTATTTGCTGGCTGACTGCACCTAGTGATAGTTTTGAAGGAAGAATAAAAACAGAGTAGTGTGCTCTGTGTTTTAGATGCAGCTTCATTGCGAGAAATGAAGAAGGCTGATGGAGTAACAGTTTTGCTTCTACTGTGACTTCCTTTGAGGAAAGGCAGAGAATTACAAACTGATGTCTTCTGGGAGAAAGTTAGAGAGTTGGGAAGAGTGAGTTCATTCTCTTGTAAATAAACGTGTGACTCTTGAGCTGAGAGTGGGAGAAACAAATTCCAAAGCACTCAAATTGTTTAAAACCAAAGGTCAAATAAAGAACCGTTTGTTTCTGTAGGGTGGAAGAGAAAGCTAAAATGATTGTGCTGAGTGACCGTCTTTACTGTGTAGTTAGAAATCACTCAAGTTTTCTTCAGCCACTCTAAGGAGTGATGACTTAAGATTGGGAAGAAAATACAGCGAGGAATAAAAGGATGATGGGATGCCACATGGTCACCCGGGGTGAAATAACAAAATTGGAAGAGTTTATAACCTCATCTGATCAGCCTCTGCAGCTGATAACATATATGGAAACTGTTGACTTTCTATTGTGTAAAACTATATACATTTTAAAAAAGACAGGTGTCTCAGAAAAGAGCTGAAAAAGAAGGTTTAAGTGCTTCTATTTAAGGTTGTTTTTGCTTCTGTGTATAGGAGTAGGTTGAAGATGCTGAAGGTAGACTTTTGTCTGCATTACAAGTGAACACTGAAGCTTTTTATTTTGTATTGAACTGGGCCATAATACAGAATAAATGGGATGGTCAACAGGTTGTAGGTCATGGGTGTAATTCTTAATGAACAGAATCTAAACAGCTGAAAGACAGTAAGCCAGCAGTGCAGGTAAGTGAAATTCACTTTGCCAGGAAAGGGTTGGGCAGGTGTAACTGAGAAAGTGCAGTTTTTTTGAGTTTTGTGGGTCTTTTTGTTTTTCAGTTGCTCATGTACCAAGGATTCGTAACAGGGCTTAGAGGTACTAGCAGTTGTCATTATATGTATTACTGACAGGATGACTATCCTCTCTGGGGCAGCTGGATTCATAATTCATAGCCATTAAACATCATCAATTGCATCTTTAAAGCTGTAGTCATCATTCTTGAAAGTTCGTGCAGCCCCAAGGTGACACTATCATAAAGGGTTATAGAGTGGCGTTCCAGCTTCTAAAGGGTAGCGTTAAGATATTGGTGTAGGTGTAGTATACATTACTGACCTTAACTGCTAATAAGAAGTGATACAAAATTAGTATGCCATACAAAGAATGATCTAGCGGTACTACAGGAGACTTCATATTTGAGAGACTAAACTGAAAATCAAATGCGGCCAATTGGTAGTAATCAGTAGCAACAGTAACAAAAGGTTTTAAACAGTGAAAGTATTGCATGGAGAGTGCTGTTTTCATCTCTTTGTGATGAGTCAAATGACTTGGGCTTGGGGCAGGAAGCTCATAGTTGTAATAGGGATTGACATGAGATTGCAGTTCGTTAGTTTTAGGGTTTTGTTCGTTTGTTGCTTTTTTTTTTTAAATGGCCATATCAGCTACAGAATAGCTTAATTCTTGCAGAAAAACACACCAGTGTTTTTCCTTTTTTTCAATTGTGTAAGAACAACCTTGCTTCTTACAGGTCTTGATTATTTATTTATTTATTTTTGTTTTTTAAACTCAAACCATTGAGTATTTTGGGAAATACTTTGAGGCTGTTTCTGGGGGGAAAAAAATAGGATAAACCCCATTTTTTACAGTGGATGTCTTTTCTTTCATTGATATATGTTTATCAGTAAACGAAATATTAATTAGGAATGGAGTTTGATGCCTGACACTATTTTCTTTTGCTCTGGGAGAGGTATCTTGCTCCCCTCCCACCCCGCAACACTTAACAATGCATGTTGCTTTCAGTGACCAAAGATTTATTACAGCTTACCAAGGTCTAAATTTTATTTGGATTGTAGTTGAATAAATCACGAATATCTGTTTTTTTGTGATTAAATGTAGAAGTTGCACTAGAGCAAGTGTAATTGACTCTGCCATTAAAACCTTTGGGGGGGGGTGGGGCGGGAGGAGGAATCTTTTTTTGTTGCTGACTTCAACCTTGTGCCTGGATGAGAAATCTAGCCAAGGAGAAAGGACAACATGGTAACGAAAGAAGAAAGAAATGATAGATCAAATGGCTTTGTATTTAGAAAGTCTGTGAGGGTAACTCATGCTCACAGATAGCTGAATATGTGGAGCCTGACATAATGTAGTCTTCAGGGTTCTGTGTTTGTGGGGGTGGTTTTTTCTTTGGGGGTTGGTTTTGGGTTGGTTTCTTTTAAGAATTGTTCCAAAGTATAATTTCTAATCTACTTTGCAGTGAGATAGGATGGTCCACAAGAGATAGATAGGACTCTGTTTAAACATACTAGGATATCTTTAGGAACAGGTATATGTATTTGAGTTATTTAATAAAAGTGGTACGTGGGGGAGGATGTGTGCCATTTTGGTGTGTTGGTGTGGGGTTATTTTATCTTTTTAAACAATCGGTGTGTGATGCTTTTCACTCAACACTAGTTTTGAGCTTGTTATTAGTGGATTTCTGGAACCTATAGACTATCTCGGAGTAATCCATAAAAAGTTAAGATTGTGTCATGGTTTAACCCCAGCCAGCAGCTAAGCCCCACACAGCTGCTTGCTCACTCCCCCTGCAGTCGGGTGGGGGAGAGAATTGGAAGAGTAAAAGTGAGAAAACTCGTGGGTTGAGATAAAGACAGTTTAATAGGTAAAGCAAAAGCCATGTGTGCAAGCAGAGCAAAACAAGGAATGCATTCCCTACTTCCCATAGGCAGGCAGGTGTTCAGCCATCTCCAGGAAAGCAGGGCTCCGTCACGCGTAACGGTGACTTGGGAAGACAAACACCATCACTCCAAACGTCCCCCCCTTCCTCCTTTTTCCCCCAGCTTTATATGCTGAGCATGACGTCATATGGTATGGAATACCCCATTGGTCACAGCTGTCCCAGCTGCGTCCCCTCCCAACTTCTTGTGCACCCCCAGCCTACTCGCTGGTGGGGTGGGGTGAGAAGCAGAAAAGGCCTTGACTCTGTGTAAGCACTGCTGAGCAATAGCTAAAACATCCCTGTATGATCAGCGCTGTTTCCAGCACCAATCCAAAACACAGCCCCATACTAGCTACTATGAAGAAAATTAACTCTATCCCAGCCAAAACCAACACAGATTATTTCCAGCAGGCAATATGTGGTTTCTTATGTTTTCAGTTGTCTTTAGTTCAAAAGGTTGAAAACTGTTCTCCAGAAGTTAGCATTTCAACGGTTTAAATTAAAACTCCCTTTATGACTAGAAAGAAAAGAAAAATTCTCTCTCATTGAAACTTCCAGTACTTTGTAATTATGGGATATTTGGTATGATACTGATTTCTTTTATATGTATATGTGGGGATGCTTGCAGAAATTGCTGGATATTATGTTACAACCAAATACTGAAGTCACAGCAAAATGTGATATATTTACTCCCTGAAGCAGGCTATGTAGACATTCAATTGTATTTATATTTTATATAATATGAACTTATGAAGATTCCTTTTAAATAAAACTTAAATGATGCATAGTCTTGTTGAACTTTTGCCTATGCTCAGTGACATTACCCCTGCCAGTTTCATGGTTTGTTTTGTAAATACTAGTATATTAAGCTTCATTTTAGTTTCATATGAGCAGAGGGAGCAAGCTGTCTCTTTAGAATTTCTAGATTTTTTTTCTCTTCAGTAATTTGAACTCTGAATGACTTTTTCTACTGTTTTCAGCTATTCTTATGGCAGTGCTTTAGGCCATTATAGTACTATTTGTCTGTTTTCCATGTTACCCCCAGCATCTACCATAACATTTAACTTTAGCCCACATGTGTGGTATAGTTTGATGTTCACTTCAAGCCATATGCTGTTTGGATCCGGATAAGAGTTCTTTAGGTTTAAGTAAGGTTTAAACTTACTGAAATTTAGAAAGTTTACACCTGTGCTGGCAGGGGATTGGTCTTGGTGACCAGTGATGTTATAAGTGCACAACCTTTTTTTTTTTTTTCCTTCCCCCCAAAATCTGTCTCAGAAGAGAGAGGGGGGGGGGAAAAAAAGTCTCTTACAGCTATGGTTTACAGTTGGCCCAACTTTGAGGAGCTAGAATTCTTATTATTAATAATAATAACATTCAGAAAAGTTGAGCTTCTTCAGTAAGGGTGGGTGAGATATCTTTAGATGTTTTGAGTGAAGTCTGTTTGATTGTGCCAAGTAAGATCAAGATAATGGTGCAGTATGAGAAATGTATTGTTAAGTATTGTGAAAGATACTTAGAAAGGTGGATAGTGTGCACAAACTGAAATAATGGTGAAGTTGCTGTGTTTTCCCAGGACTGTAGTGGGGAGTACACGTCTTACAAGGTTTCACTACAAGGCAGACGGTGTTTTTATGAACAGCTGGAACAAAATCCTGATGTTCTTATTGTACTGGTTATGTAGCTTAGAATCATCTGTGTCATGTCAAGTCAAGTTTATTAGATGTCTGGGAGCTTGCAGTTGCAATTAAGGTGGCCTACTGAGAGATCTCTAAAGCCTTTGTTGAGACAGGGTGGCACGATCTATTAGTCAGATTCTTATTGAACTACACAGTCATGCAGAATTTGCTGACAGATGTAACACCAGTCTTACTGATTTGAAACTGCAGTGTGACACAGATCGTGCTGGCTGGAGCTGGATCAGTTTCATCTAAGCTAAGAAGAGAAAACAAATGTCTACTCTTTTTGTAGAGAGTAACTTACTGTTTTGTATCTGCAATTGCTATGAACTGTGTTGGCCTGGATGCACACAGGTCAATCTTTAAGTGGTAAATCACTCTCCCATTGTGACTCACTCCTTAATTTAGGTGAATACATAAATGTGGGGTATGTAATCACTATATTTTTTCCTTTCATTCCTTTCTACCCTACTGACATGTGCTATATACTTAAAAAAGCTGCTCTTGTTCAAAGGTTGCCTCAAAAATAGGAGAATGGTATATTACTGAGTTTCAGATAACATTCCATATATTATAAAAATTAGTGCTAGGTGAAAAGATAAATGGAGCCGTGTTTTATGGACTACTATATTAGAGCACAAAACTGGAGTTTTTTACACTATGTGGTTCTTGAACTGTGATAAAGAATAAGATCGGAGGAAAATCTAGGCAATTAGCATCTGCTTTTAATGTCTAATGGGATGTAGAACACTAGTAGATGCTGTTTCAGTGAGAGTAATGTCAGAGGTCTTGAGATGAACCTTGATATCGTGAAGTTACTATTACACACTAGATTTAAAATGGCAGGATCTGAGCTTCTTGTGCAGCGCTCTGTGATGTTTTGGTTACCAACCATACTGAGATGCAGACAGCTGATACCTAGTAGTTCAAGCACAGAATTCATGTGACCTTGAATACAAGTAAATCCTTCTGTTATTTGATTCCCAAACAGTACATGTGGGTTCTCCTTTATCCCACTAAATATGTAATAATAGCTTTAGCAGTTAAGAGTAAACCAATCTATGTTATATGGAATGTCAATGAGATCGATTGTAAAACTGGGAAAAAGGCCCATTCCCACATTACGTGTAGACATTCTGTTAAAAACTGTACAAATTTGCCCCTTGAAGCTGTCATTCAAGTTTTATGAGGGTAGTAGAACTAAAAGATTGTGTAAGGAGCTAGTCAAGTTAAAAATCAGGTTGTGATATCAGCATTTCACCATGGTGTTCCTACTGAGTCTTAATTCCAGAGTTTTGTAGTTCCAAAAAACCCAAAACTAAGCAACCCACCCTCCTTGACATCTGCTGACCCAGGTGGTAATAGCTTGGGGGGAAATGGGGTGAACAGCTTTTGTTCAAAAAAGTGCTTTCTTTGCGAAGGCAGATAGTTAAAAGTAAGGGATATGAGGCTGAGAGACTGTACCCTCCAGACCAAAAGACTCTTCTTCAGAATCAAGGTTTCTAACCTGCTGGGAGATCTTAGTAGGAAACAAATTACTGTAATGTAGGATTCCTTAATATAGAAAGGAGAGGCAGAAAAAAGACCAAGGTCAAAAAACCTCAAGCTTTTCAAATGTGAGTAACAAAAATGGTGTGTGTTTTATGCCAAAGGTGATTAAGCCCTGGAAAAAAACTAATGTGAACTATTTAGTTCTTGCAGTTCTTGAAGGCCTTCAGAGTTTTTTGAAATATATTAAAAGTATTCAGATACAAGTTGTCAGTCTCAGTGTGGGTAGGTGTGTAAAATTACTTCTTCCAGTCATTCAGACAGTGACTGGCCTTAAGGTGCAGGTGAATTCCATGCTGAAATTTGAAGCTGAAAAATTACTTGGTGTCTTCCTCAAGAAAGAATTTCAGAGAGTAACAGTGCTGTTTGGAAACAAGGACTATGAATTTATAGATAGATGCAGTTAAGTCTGAAGTATGAAACTGAAGATACTCTAGATGATCTGCAGAATGGCATCCTCTTTGACCAAACACAAGATCCTGTAGATGTTAGCTTCTGTGTTTGTCTACAATTCAACCTGAATTTGCTGCAGCAGATCTTTCAGTCCATACTTTAATCTTGTTTTGTCCTTCAGCTACTCTTGTAAGAGCCTGTTACCATAGCTTCAACTGCTTGCAGACTGTGAACACAAAGCAAAGTACTGTAAAATTGGAGGCTTCCCATTTCTATGTACATAAAACTGTACTTCAGTCACAGCTAGGATTCTGCATATTTCACACTTTTCCCCACCACCACTTTGGAAAGATAGTTTTGTTATTATCATGACAGTGCTTTGCTTTGGTTTGCACACACTCTATGATGGAATGGAAGTATGTCACTCTTTGCAAAGCTGACCTCGCTGGTAGCAGGAAAATTACATTTTCCTTTTCTTCCTCCTGCCTTGAACAAGAGCATCTCTTCTTAAATATAACGTACACCCTTATGATGATCTGAACCGTCAGGCTATACAGGATATAATTGCATGTCACTGCATTCTTCTTCTTTTCTTCATATCTCTGTGCAGATTGAACATTTTTGGAAATGGGAAAGTCCTATAAGAATGAGGGGGGGTGGGAAAAGGATACCCTGTTCAGCTGCTGTGGAAAGTTTTGTTCTAGTTAATTCCTCCTTGTTTGATTTTAATCTGTTGGTAGATTGAACTGATACCCCAAGTCTGGGAGTCTTCTCTGCAGCTAAATGATTTTCGAAGTTAATGTTTAAATAGCTAGTCATTGCCCTCAAGGCTAGAAACTGTGTGTGTCTGTCTTGACTTAATCCAAGCCTCTGTCTCTGCCATTTCTAGCAATGGTCTGGGGTCTTTGAGCTTTCAGCTCTGTCCTTTTTGTTTTGCTTGTGAGGTTTTGTCTGCAGAGGTTGAGATTGGAGATTTTGTTTTTGTCTGGGAGCAATGCATGTGTGGCATTTCTTGTATTGTGAAATTCGGGTCAAGATTAATAAATTTAACTATTCTCAGAGGTCCTGTGTATTGATTTCCATTGACTATAACAGGGGCTTGTACTCATTGCAGTATCATCTGTACTGAGTACACCTTGGAGACCAGTGACTGGTCAGCAGAATTGGTGTCTTGTACACACTAGGTCTCTGGAGGGGTGTCTAATGTATAAAAGGAGTATGATGCCTTGCATGTGTCTACCATTAGGCATCATAACTGCAAACTGAATTTTGCCCCTAGTGTCTGAAATATAAACTAGGTGCCTTTGTCTTTTTGAGACTTACGGAGCCATGATCCAAGAATCACTGTGTGTTAGGCTAAAAAATACAGAGTGAAGACCTTTGTTGATCAGTTTTGCCAGTTGAGCAACTCCTTCAGAAAGAATCCAGAAAACATGAAATTCCATCCTGTATGGTTAAAGGGCAAGTAAGCTTTGTGGGGAATGGTTAAAGGGAATGGGTAGTAACTCCTAGCCAGTGTCTTCCACTTGCTAGCTGGTAAGAATAGCAGTCTGGCTAACATTTTCTGCGTGTAGCAGTCTCTTAAAATTAAAATGTTTTTACACCCTGTTGCTTTGCGTCCTAATGAAATCCAGGTATCTCTTTTTCAAGAGCCACTCTTTTTCAAGGGGTCCCCTTGAGCATCTGCGGTCAAGAGTTGACTTTCCAGCCATGATTAGAGAAGAGGAGATTATCCAGGCAATGGAGTTGTTATACGCAACTAGGCAAGGCCCTAAGCAATCTGCTCTAGTTGATCCTACTCTGAGCATTAGGATTAGACTAGATGATGTCCAGAGGTCCCTTCCAACCTTAATGTTCTGTGATTTTTATGACCATTGTGTAAAGTCATGGCCTTTGTAGGAGATCTAAAAGAGACTTCAAGGATTTAAATCCTTTTTATATCAGAGAGTAATTCTGCACTAACAGAGATGAACCGAACATTTTAATGAAGCCTTGTCCATATGTTCTGCATGTGGATTATCATTCTGTCTGCTCTTTCCATCCTCTTCTGTTCTGCTGTACTATCTTTTCTTCTGCTTTAGCAGAAATAGCATGTTAACACATCTTACACATGGGATGGTTTCAGAAGAAATTCCTGACTCTTCCCTTTTTGGAGAAACTCTTCTGTTTGTGGGAGAGAAAGACCAAGTAGGGCAACTTGCAAACTTCACAGAGTTCTAATGTGTTCAGCGCTCTTGATGTCACTTATTTTATTCTTGCTGCCCACTTTGCATTTGAGTAGGCAGAAGGCAACCAATTGAGAAGCGTGGTGGGGGGTGCTTACAGTATGTATGGCAAGTAGCCAAAAGTATGTGGCAAGCATTGTCCACAGAAATGGTTTTGACGAAACTGTCGCCTCCTATACTCATCTGGACAGGAACACTTCTGATGTTGTTCAGAACTTTACTTGTTTAGTTATTCAGCATGCTTTTAGAATCATAGATTCATAGAATCGTTTAGATTGGAAAAGACCTTTAAGATCATCAAATCCAACCATAAACCTAGCATGCCAAGTCCACCGCTAAACCATGTCCCTAAGCACCACATCTACGCGTCTTTTAAATACCTTCAGGGATGGTGACTCAACCACTTCCCTGGGCAGCCTGTTGCAATGCTTGACAAACCTTTCGGTGAAGAAATTTTTCCTAATATCCAATCTAAATCTCCCCTGGTGCACCTTGAGGACATTTTCTCTTGTCCTATCGCTTGTCGCTTGGGAGAGGAGACCAACACCCACCTTGCTACAACCTC
>NW_009203260.1:0-2504 GCF_000690835.1 Fulmarus glacialis | reverse complement strand
CCACTCCATCCCCCACGCCATCGAGGACGTGCCGGTAAGCAACGGGGCCGCCTCGGGGCCCCCTCGCCCCTCTGCCCCGTCCCCCTCCCCGCGGGAGCCGAACTTCGGGGGGAGGGAGGGAGAGGGAGGGGGACCCTCCCCCCCAAAAAAAAAAGAAAAAAGGGGAGGGAAGAAGATAACCCCCCCCAGGGAAAGGCGAAGCCCCCACCTAGAACAATAGGTTCTCGCAGCTCGTCCCTGCGCGACGCCTCCCCGCTAACGCGCCCGCTAAAATATAAATAAATCAAATTACTGTCATCGTTAACAATATCTTTCCTTCTCAATGACAATAAGCTGTTACGATTGGAAGAATATATAATATCACCACAGGGCCGTGCATTTGGGGATTTCTCGCTGCCTTGGGAGAAACACGAGTCTGAAACGCGAGATCTCATTAAATGTCCTCCCAGGCAAACGTAAAGGGGGAAGGAAAAAAAAAAAAGTGGGTGAAAGTGGCCTAAGAAGGAAAAATCGGTTTCCCGTGATTACAGAATTGGCATATGGGATAACGACATCTAAAGTTGTAAGAGGATACGGGCAGATCCTCTTCTCTAAAGGAATTAATTGACAAATCAGGGAAGAGGTATATTAAAACGCTGCCTCCTTCTTTTAGCAGCGGTGCAAAGGGATGACCTCATAAATCATTAGCTATAGGTTATCAAATTCGAGCCAGACCTGCTACACCCTATATTAAATTAAATAGTTGGGAGCCTATTGGAGGATGCATTATTCGGGGGACCTAATTCTGTTATCGATAAATACAGATTAAAAAAATGATTTCTAATTAAGCATGACATTAGCGCATGGGCTATTTACAAAGCAAGCCAGGGCTATTGTTCGGTTAGGAAAGTGGCCTTATGCAACGTGATAGGTCGCGATCAAAGTTCATCTTTCTGGGTTTCTCCCCGAAAATGGAATTAGAACATGGCAATAAATTTATTAAAGCCCACAGAGCTTGTGCTGAAGCTGCTCGACTTGCAGGAGGAAAGAGGAGGAGGGAACTGTGGTATCTGGATGTGATTTTTGCTGAAATGCCATCCCAAATTACAGGATCAAATATTACAACAATATATTCGCTGACAGTTTAATGAGTACAGTTTCGTGTTGCAAGGATAATGTTCAGATGAACTTACCTATTTTTGGGGGTCATTTTGAAATCTTTTGTAAATTATACTCGGGGAAAATAGTGAATTTATTACAGTCCTCATCTGGCTAAATTAGCCACAGAAAATTGCTGGTTATGTTTAGCAGTTTTGCAATAAACGCATACGTTTCCCAAAGTGGAGGATTTAGTAAGCAATTTGGATCCGTTAAAAGCAGGTCGATTCTTTAAACTTGATATAAAATAACATGGAGGCAATAGTAAGAATAAACTAATTTGTTGACTGCAAGCCCCTGATTGCTGTAGGAGGAACATGACCTAAAATGTTCTCTTGAATTCTCCCTCTCCTCAATCGCGCTCCGTGGCAGTGGACTGATTCGGGAAGTCTCCTCTGCAGATATTTTAAGTACAAATCATTTGATTTGCCTTTCAGAGATCTAGGAATTAATAGCATTGCTATACTTTGTGAAAACCGAATGCCATCTGGTTTAAATCCTTAAACCAGCCCAGCCAATTTTTTTTTTTTTTCTCTGTAAAACTGAATCAGCAGGCTGCATGAAGGAAAGCATAAAAATAGGAGGATGTATCTTTTGAGAGTATTTTATCTAGTTATGCAAAAAAAAAAAAAAAAAAAAAAATCCTTTACAGAAATCTGGGTCGGGAAAGGGTCGTTTTTGAATTTTTCCATTGCTGCAACAGTTAACCTTTAATAAAAACGACCGCTAAATATTTAAGAAAATCAAGTAGATGGTGAAAATTATTTAATCATAAATATCTCTGTGGGATTTTAAACTTAACAGTCCTCCCTGTATGGAATATGTGTAGAAATAACACAAATAAAAGTATTATGCCACAGTACATTTACTTTATGGGTTTAGGGTGCATGCATAAAGGGATCATATTTCCCCATATAGTTAAAACACAAGAACTGCAGCAGTAGTCATTTCTGAACATTTCTCAATTTAATTATACTTAAATCCAGAAGCACTTTAGGCAAGTTACAAATGAGAGCATTGAGTATAATAAAACCTGTAATAAAGCAACTTAGTACCATCCACCCGGAATCATTGAGATCAGGCACAATTAACAGGAGCATAAATCCAAGACAGAATGGAAAATGTTAGAATCAGTATTATTGTTGGACAAAGACTAGAGAAGGAAGTAATAGTTTTTTAAATGGTAATGCCTGGGTTTTGTAACGATTGCGAAATCTTCTATCTCAGCAGCACTGGTGTTAATTTGTAAACACAGCCAGACATTATATTGCCTGTCAGTTTTTGGAATTAGAAAACACGATTTCATTTGACTTTCTAATCACGTCGGGACTCCGCCGCGCGAAACCCAGCTGTAGCCGCGACCGCGG
>NW_009203259.1:0-3204 GCF_000690835.1 Fulmarus glacialis | reverse complement strand
TAAAATAAAATAAAATAAAATAAAATCAATCATTAATGTATTTGTTCTCACAACATTCCAATGTGGTAAAAATTTCTATTATAAATTGAGAGACAGAAGAATGACAGCTACAGCACGGTAAGTAGAAATTTAAGTCAAACTTATGTCAAAAAATTTAACCATACAAAAAGTTGGCAAAAATTGTTTCATGGACAGTTGCCAGCTACCTTGGTCAGCTTTACTGTTGGATTTGTATTTGCCATCAGAGACATTCTGCGTGTGTGCCCTTATTTTCCCTTTTTGCTATTGTTTTTTTCCCAGGTGTGGTTCGAAAGCACACATCGAAGTATGAGCTTATGGTCATCCCTGAAATATACGATCAGATATTTGTGTGCCATTTTCAGTTACATCAGTCTGTCTTGGAGTCCCTGGTAGAAACATCTTACCCTGGAGCATGGTCAGATAGGGTCTGTATGTAGCTTAAGTTCATCTGTCCTCGTACAGCATGCTGCTCAAGTCATAGACATCCCACAGATATTATGGGTTTGTGAAGTTCAGTCAGAGAACACAGCTGACTTTACAGTCTACTGTTGCAAGCTCCTAAACACAGGGTAGACACTGCTTCAATGCCTTTGCCTTGGCAATAACTTAGGCAATAGCAAAGGCAAAATTATAAGCCACATATGATTTTGCATTTTGTATTAGTACTTCTATCATCCTGGTCTTCTAGATTATGTAATTCTTCCTGCAAGGATTTCTTGTCCTCCATAATATTGGTTATGTCTAGCAATTTTCTATCACCCCCCAACCTCAAATCTCCCTTACCTAGTTTATACTCCTACGACACTGATGAATACAACTAATAGTTGAACAGCATTGCCTGAACAACAGTGAACCCCAGGGATCACAATTAAATGTTGGATATGTCTACATTTGACAGTATCTCTTTTTGTAATATAAAACAATGAAGCCTTATTTGAATCTCCTAAGTTAAAAATTAACATCTTCATTTCTGAACCATGACCACTCTCACAGATAGGAAGCATCAAGCTTTGTTGGGAAAATATTTAATCCTGCCTTTTCTTTTCAGTGTTTATCCGTGGTACTTCTTTAACAAAAATAATGCATCTTCCTAGAAAATGCAGTTCTAGACTAGACAGTATTTTGCCACTGTGAGTGTTTTACAATTCACTTAATTAGTGCTCAGTTTTTACTCCATTCTGACTAAATTTGTCCCCTAGTGTTCTTTTGTTCAGTGACCTTACCTTCACAGTGTGTTGATGGGCTGCCCTTATTCTTCATGGTACACATATTTTGACAACCCTGGTGATATTAATTGGTCTCTCAGGAGCTTTCCATAATAAATCTATCTCACTGGCAGTCAGAAGTACATATGAACTCTCTGCCTTCCTTATCTTCATTGTTCAGCAGAGCCATACAAAAGAGAAAGATGTGAGGCAACATGGTAAATGTAGTATCAATTTTTCCTCCTTCACACTTTATTATTCAGAATGTAAGAAAACAACAGTCATGATCTGAGAGGGTTGTATGACCTCTGCAGGTCTGTTGCAACCTCTAGAAAAGAACCAAATGTTCTTTGAGAACACGTACAGTTCCTTCAAAGCACTACAATCAAACACCACTATATAGTGTGGGTCCAGTACCAAAGTACATTAGGCAACTTGTCATATTCCATCTCTCTTCAGAGATCATCAATTTCTCTGAAACCACTCGAGAAAGTGTTTGTTAAAGGCAGGGGAAAATATTGGGATCTTGGTATAGGCTAACACTCACATGGGGAGTTAAACCTCACTTAAAGGATAGCCAGTAGCCATTTGGTGGTGATGGGAATCTCTGTTGCAAGGGTCCTTCCAGTGGCATCTTCAGCTGAATCGGCAGATACTACTGTTTTGCTTGAATCACTATTTTTGTTTAGTTTTTGTAATCCAGCTAGTCATGGTCCTACATGTCCACCACCACACTTGTATAATTCATTGGTATTAGTGCAACATAACTACATGTGAAAAATCTCTTAAATATCTTAACTATGTGCAAAAGACTCTTATGTGACCTTTGGTGCAGGAACAACTTCAGTTGACCATTTACAAATGTCTTATCTTAAACTGATCACCTCTGCAGCAAGGACACTTTGGGACATGCTGCCCAAGATGTCAATCAACACATTAAGAAATATCAACTGGACTAGATATATCAAGAGTTATCTTGGAGGAAATTTCTAGAACCATTCCAGATTCCCACCTGTAATAATCAGTCAAATACTTAATTGTGAAGGTCCAGGCAGTCACCCAGTTTCATTCTGGTCCATTGTCTCAAGCCAGTCCATTAGCTCACCTATGCAAATTACTGTCTGGAAATTCCTGGACAATCCAAGGAATTAATGATGCAAAAGCACTGGCCCTGTATACAGGTTACAGCCCACTTGCAACTAAAAAAACAAACTTGATTTTCATACTAGTAACTCACTTATAACTTAAGTCTCATAGCTCTTGCAACAAATAAGAGAGAACTTTCGTAAAATTAAATTTTAACAATTTTAAAATTACAAAAAGTGCTTGCATTTTATTAATCCATATTTAACTATCTCCTACATAATATCTTTTTATGCTGATAAAATATTCATTGGCAGATTTGGGTTCAAAGATTGTTTTCAAAGTTTGGAGTGAAGTATGTTTTTCTTTATGGATAGTTTGTGAAAAATTTAGTGTGAATATTATTATTGCTGGGCTGAAAGTGTCATGTTTATTGAAGCTATGATCATATCTTACTTCTCTTTCTAGATTATATAAAGTTGATCAGGCACTGATAAAATTTTGGGTCTATTTTGATAGAGTGAAATTTCAAAGCATTCATTTTAGAAGTGCAAATATTGCAAGCGTAGAATCTGACTTTCACTTTTGGCAAATATCGTGACTTCAAGCTTCCACTTTACTTTTGACTGAAGTAACTTATGATTTCAGAAGGACCACACAAGTTTGTGCAAGGAGATGACTTACACAGTGAAATCAATGCCAATCTATTACAAAATGTGCAAAAGCATAAAAAGAAAATGCTTGTGGTTTTCCCTTCAGAATCTTAAAAAGACATCTTTTGGATTAGGAAAAGCAGGAATTGTGAGTACTGGCTGTGAATGAGTTGTCAGTGTTTAACCAAGTTCACAGAACATTACTTTATGTTTACTAATTGTCGTGGTTTAACCCCAGCCAG
>NW_009203258.1:0-8776 GCF_000690835.1 Fulmarus glacialis | reverse complement strand
GGCCGGCCGCAGTCGGCCCCGCCGCCCCAGGCCAGGCAGCTTAGGGCCGGCAGGACGGCTCAAGGCGGGGGTTTGTTTGATTTAGTTCTGCTGAGCTCTTTCGTGCCTCCCTACTTAGTAGGTGAGTCGGTTCCGTGCCCAGACACGTTCGCTCCCTGTAGAAAATTTTCAGAGCTTCCTCATACATCGGGCTGAGTGAGTCTTTTCATTGTTACTGCTGTCATGCTTCTGAAGTAGGTGGCCTGACAGCGAAGGCGCAGGGTGGTGGTTATGACGGCGTCTTTCACAGCGTGGCATGGGAGCCTGACCACTTCTCCACGGTTAGATCCTGTTGAGATCAGTAGCTATCAGTTGTTCACAGGCCTTGACTACCCCGTGGCCTTTGGTTGCACAGTCGTGTCTTGCTGCTTCACTTTGTACCAGTATCTTGTTGGCTTCGATGGGATGTATCGCACGATAACAATTTGACTCACCGGATATGACACATTCTGCCTATTTCTGCTGTCACATAAAACTCAAGTCATTACTTTTAGTACCGTTTAACTACTCTGAACTAGTTGGATCACAAATTAAGCAAAAAAAGGCACATGCACACACGTGAGGGAAGAGTCATAGACACCTAAAAAAGCAATATGGGCACCTCACAAGAGTGCAAACAAGAACTGCAAAAGTTACTACTACTGATCGCAGTGCAGAAACACTAGATGCAATCAATAGCACTAACCATGTTCAATAATGAATGTGATTGCATGCATTAGGCAGACTTTGGACACTTCAGATGAGAAGAGCACACCAAGCTTCTTCTCACAGGGATTTACAGTCATTAGGAACTTCCTTATTTTACTAAATTTTTTTGCAGTTCTGCTTCTTCCCCTATCCACAACAACTGTTTTCAGCAGCTGATGCAGGTCAGCATTGATCTACTGCTTAGGACTGACTACTTTTAAGGAATTGCATGTTTTTCTTTGGATTCTGCCTCAATTCAACGACATCTGCTAGATATTCTCTCAGAGGACGCTTTACTTCCTCACCATTCATCATCCCCCATTATGTTCACAAAGACATATGGTAGATGTTCTCAGAGCCTGTTTTATCCCCTCCTTTTTCATCCCTTCCCTCTGATGGGTTTCAAAATGAATTGTAAGAATCCTTTCAAAACAGGCAGTAGTCCTGCAGGAAAAGCAAACGCAAGAGACGTGGGGAGTTTTAGACTCTCTTCAGCCTGAAAGGGTTCCAACCCAACTTTACGTCCCAGGCAACACCCTACTCAACGTTTTGAAAAAGGTAGTCTATACTCACGGAGCATCTTAAGGCTCTGTAGTCATGGCTCATGTTTTGTTTCTGTAACCATTTTTTTCTGTTGAACACAGTATGAAGTATAAGGGTCCTTTGAATACTCTGTATTATATACTCTTTTCCCTGTCCCATGGCTCTAGCATTCTTCCATGGCACAGCAATGGGTGGTGGTTAGAGCACTCTTTCACGAAGTGTGGGGTTTGCCCTCTCAGGCACAGATGGCTATGGAAACCAGCTTTTCCGCCTTATGTGTGAGTAGTATAATGAGTATGCTATTAAAAAAAGGTGCGTTAAGCTTCCTTTGTTGGATGTAGTTCAAAAATATTTGTATTATTTCCTACTGCATTTGAAATTGGACTCGTGCTGCCTAAGTTAGCTATCTAAAAGTAAGGAATCTAGTTCAAAGGTACACTCTCAAATTGCACCTAATTTCAGGGTAACTACAGCTGATAGAGAATGTAGCAACACTGCACTCCCTGAGCCCACAACTATGTGCTGCCACCACATTTCTCGAATTAGATTTGGAATTTGATCCAATTCATTTGTGGCTGCACAATCAGCTGATCCAGCTGAAAACTACCTCACTGCAGAAAGTTCCCTGTTGGATCATGTCACTCATCTGACTCACCTTGCAATTAGATCCCCGGGCAAGGGAAGAGGTGGGAAGGCACAGCTGGGGGCTGTACTTCACCAGATTGGGTCAAGAAAAACAGGCATGTCCAGGGGATTATTCGTCTGTTCTGTTTCAGATCTTCTTCTGAAGATGGCATCTGCAACAGTCTGACTCTGTTGATTTCACAGAGGAGCTTATCTGCCCAACAGTTCCCTGATTTAGGGCTTGCCTCCAGACAGCCTTATAGCAAGTTTTAGGTAGGGTGTTTTTTAAAAATATGTGCTACGTTTGTCCAAAGTAAACCATCTCAGATGATTGGTACAGACACTTCTTCTTCCTTTGCACACTTCATTTTTTGTATGTACTGTTGTTCAGATACTGCTAAGTGATAAAGGCATGTATTCAGTTAACTGCCAGCGCAACTCGCTTCCTGGATTTTAAAGATGTGACATACTTCTGAATTTGCTTAAGTAACTGTTTAATTTTGTTGTTTGTTTATATAATTTTTTAATTCTTTTTTAAATTATGGCAAGGGTTTATCCATACCAAGGTTAGTTCCGGATTCTGATGATATACAAACATTTCCTTATAGTCCTCTGATAGGAAAGGGTACTTAGGAACAGCAACTTATAAATGACAATCTGTTAGAGAAGTTCTAATATTTTTTACAATCACTCAACTGACACACATCTACATTAGACAAGCGTATTTTTTAAAGGAAGACAAAAACAGTATGGCCATGGAGGGGAAGTCCATTGCAGTTCCAGTTTACTGGAGGAGTATTATACTTGGCATCCCTGTTTATTTTAACACATATTAGTTTGCTAGCTGCTGCACTGTAAAGATAAGGTATATAACTCCAGCAAAAAGCCAGGCCAGTACGCTTTCAGCAAGGAGACAGATATGAAGACCAAGGGTTGTCTCAGGGATCAGTCACACTGACCTCTATTTTAACTGCATTTTCTTTATAGTCCACTGTGTACATTGCTTTCAGAACTGGAAGCTGGGCAGAAAAGAAAATCAAAGGCAAAGAGGAAGGTTCAGAATAGAGAAAGTGCCAGCAGTCCATTTAATCACGGCTTTTGTCTTTGACAGGGCAAGTACAAGATGTTTTGGGTGGCATACAAGATGCTGTCATGCATAACAATACAATGATATGATTAAGACAAAATTTATCCCCAGTCACAGGCCACGTGTAAATGTTCTAAGTACTGGACTACAGTGATTTACTCCCTATCTATGATTCTATTGTACATGTCCTAATATTTTGCAAGTGTCCAAGTTGCATGGCTTACTTGTGGTATTCTCATCTATTTCTTTATATAAAGAAAATACATGAAACATATCAATACAGTAAGTCTGGTGTTGTCTGTTATACAAGAAGTCAGGGTAAAATTATTTAATTGTCTTTTTTGGCCTTAATATTTATGAAGTATGCAAGTAGGATTGTATGAAGCATATAGCTGGAGTTCCCTCAAATCCATGTAAATAGGGCAAGTATTCAGATAATAAACTTTATAAACCAATTCAGTTTGCCCTAACCACGTTAAAAATTGTAACATGCAACTTTCTAGTTAATATTTGCACATATAGATGCCAGAAACGAGGGTTTATATCTTCCTCAATCTTTCTGTATTCAAAGCAGTACTTGCAAACCAGCTCACATGAAGTAATATTTCATATGTTTACACTGCAGTTTCGTTAAATGATTTTGGATAACAAGTTCACCAAAGTCAAACACAAAAATGTGTTTATACTATTTGCTTTAGTAAGCTTATAGTGATGTATTGTGATATACCTGTAAGAAGCAGATAATCTGGGAGCTGCTGGGACCTCTGGGTGCCTGGACTTCCCTGGGGGTGCTGGCAGGAGCATCACTCTGTGCCAGCTTCCTGACACTACCATGGAGGACCACTTGTCCTAGTGCTTTTTTTGGCACGAACACCTGTTCTCAGTGTGGCCAAACTGACTACTCCCAATATGGTCACTTTTTCTTGCTGATAACTCAGACCGGTTTTCAACCAATGATGAGGTTAAAATCAATCTTTTTGTTCTCCACCACTATTCGAAGAAGGAAGATAGAAATACTTCCACTGACCATAATGGGAGTTAGATTGGAACATAACTCTGTTGATAAAGAGCCCTTTTTAACTCAAGTCCTTGAAGTAAAACTAAATAACAAGCAAAGGTTGTGTGTGCTCTGAAACTAATAATGGAAGCAGTCTCCTCTATAGAGATTGTAGTGCCACACAAGCAAGGTACGATTGAAATACACTGAGAATTAGAAGGTATTTTTAATATTATTGAAGTGTGTTTTGGGAAACCCTGTGAAAAATGCCTGATATCTGTTGGCAAGGTAGCAAAGCTTCTTTATTTAAGAAAAATATTACATTTATTGCATAAATATAGGGAAGGGAATTTAAGAATACCTTACTTATGCTAGCAGTTAATTTTCAACATGTACTTTATTTTACTCACTCACCATCGAAGTTAATGGTACTAATTTTAAGTTTTGAGCATTTTATATGTGTATCTATATAATTAGAACATTAGAGTGGAGTTAGCTTCTTGATACAGCCAGTCTGCGTAGTGTGCAAAGGTGCTGACTGCGCAGACTACAGTCTGTGGGACTGGTCTATACATAAATCTATCCAAGCCTAGCAATGCAACAAAATGTCAGGATAGTTGAACAGTGGTACAGTCCAAAATATCCCATAAAGAAAATAATTATTGTACAGAGTCCAGTTAGTCTGTTATACCAAAAAGTTCACTGAGTTTGGATAAACCAAACGCGCATGAGCAGGATAGCCATCTCCCTTTAACATGTGTGTGTCCTTCAACATTGCAGTTTGGGTTATAATTTTGCTTCTGAAGAGGATTAAATAGAACAATACAGAAGGGCATCTCAAACTGGTGCTTTTCAGAACATTAAAAAAATATATCAGTGCTTTTCAGATATATAGAATCAAGAGTTTTCATACAAAGACTTTTAAATGTTCACACCAGAATTTTTGTATTTTTATAACAGAAATCTAAACTTCCACTTCAGCCTGTGTTCATGACGTCTGTTTTCCTTCGCTGGCTACTGAGGTGTACAGTCAGAGGCTTAACATGAATCATTTATCTTGCAGTAGCAGTGCAAAACTCCAACTGCTTCTGATGTGCCAAATACAAAGACATCTAGGTCCTCCCACAAGACTTATGCAATCCATTCTACACCAAGTCTTTTGAAAGCATCTTCTGTCCTATTCCTAGAGTAGCAAATAAAATAATAGATATAGACACCTGGATGAATGCACAAAAAGTGCATAAACACTGTGTTGTTCAATTTAGACATAGCTAAACTCTGTTTACTTGCATTTATCCTTGAATACCTCACTGATTGCTACATACCATAAACCTAAAATAGTGTGCAAGTGTTTAGACAACAATAAGTCTGTTGTCTAAACACTTTGTTCTTGCAAAGCATGTTGGGAACATTAAGTGAAGACAGGGCAGAAGGACAAGCCGAGTTTCAGTTGTTAATTTTTTTAACAAGTTCTCCTTCCTCAGGATTTTAAGTTATCATCTGGCATTTAACTATTCTGAAGTATAAAGGTAATCTCATGATTCTAAAGGGTTCATACTAAGTAATTCTTGCAGCATTTCGTAGTAGATGACCTTCCCCTGTGATAGTGGAGCTGATAAGTCATTATATTATTTTCAGAACACTACAACTTTTAATTTCATAGGAATGTTCCCATATTGGATAGGTAAATTCTGTAATAAAAAAAATCATTATAGAACACTGTATGAGAAAATAATTCTCATAAAAGCTTCACCTTGTATTTCTGGAAATAGATTGGAAATAAAACCCATTCAGCTTTATAAGGTATTGAATATCTATTTGTGCAATAGGAACCTAAAATATAAATATACATTGATAATATCAGTCATGAAGAAGGCCGGGAAAACCGTTCATTTTTGTAATAACAGTATAGCAATGTTGATGGTTTGGAACTACAGTGAATAAAGGAGAACCGCCTGTGAAGGTTGAGAATGAATATGAAACATAATGATGCCCTCATCTACAATACAAAAGACTGTGATCTCACTATCTTAAAATGTATTAGGAAGTCTGATTTCAGACTGTACTTGAATAACAGCAAAGTTGAGCTAAATTGATAAGCCTGTCATAATTGATTTAAAAAGCTGATTTAGATAATGCAATTAAGCCTATTCAGTTCCATTGATCACATTTCTGTATGTAGACAAAACCTGTCTTATGAATCATTTTGAGATTTTTTGGGCCAAAACGTGCTAGCCAAAGTTGAAATGTTAGATGAAATAATTTTGCCACTATAGAAGTACAGTATTTCTAATTAAGCACAGATACTGTACTTAATGCTTTGAAAATAGCTGACATTTTATCAAATTTAAATAAAGGATCTTACAGTGATTCAGAAAATACAGACCAGTAAACCACAAATATATACATGGTAAATTGACAGAAATCATGATTGAAAGAATAACAATAGAGAACTTATGAAAAGGAAATTATGTTTCAACTAATTTATTGCAATTCCTGGAACATGTAATTACAAAAACATTAAAAAAAATTATTAACACAACAAACACATTTTGAAAATGCTGCTGAAAAATTGTCAAACAGGAACTACCTAGGATATGAAGTAGTTACAGATTAAGGAACAAAATATCTCCATAGATCAAAACATGGGAAACAGAAACAAAGAGAAAGTTTTCTTTATTATGACAAAAAGAAATCAGTGGGGTGTTTATGAAAGTTCTGTAATAACTGTGCTTAATACATTCATAAATGGTCGGGAAACACAGACAAGTGTGAGATAGCAAAACTTGCAAAGACACAAAATGTTTAGTTTATTCAAATCCAAAAAGGATTGTGAGGATATTCAGAAATTTCTCATCAATTGGGTGAATGGGTAGCAAGAGAAATTGTATGCTCATAAATAAAACCCACAATATTAGAGCAAAAACATTGAGCTACTTATCCTCACTAATAAGTTCTTAATTGACTAAATCAACTCAAGTCAAACCTGGTCATCATTACAGATGATTTGTGCATCCAAAATCAGTAAGTTTGAGCAAATGAATAGTGGGAAGGAAAATAATACAGAATTCTAATGAGAATATATCAAACATTGCTTATCAAATTTCAAAAGATTCTGTGCAAAAGCATGGAAAACATCCAAGGAGCAATTTAAAAATAGAAAATGTTTACTTCAGAAAGCAAATAGGATTTGTTCCCTCAAATCTGCTGTGGAAAAATCTCAAGAGAGAAATGGCAAACAATAGCTGAAGGTATTTAAAAAGCACAACTAATATTAAGAATTGGAATCAGGTCGTGCCTTCCTCTGTGTATCATAATTTAAAATCAGGAAGCCTTCATCACTTAATGAAGTAGTAAGTTGGCAAATTCAAATGAGACAAAACCACATTTTTCACATAGTATATGGTTAATTTGTCAAAGCCAAGAAGGTAGGAAGGTTTGAAGAGAGAACTGAAATTTTAGGGGAAAAAAGGTGTAAGTAAGGTAGCAGGAATACCCAGAATTAAAATAGTAAACGTAGAAAATATTTTTGAAAGCTACAGAGTTTAAACCAACTTATAACTGTTACATTAAGATGAAATTTAGGCTCAGATTATCTCATATTTGCCCACTACATAGTTTCTTGCACTTTCCTCTGAAGCATGAGGTTGGCAAAAACTTCTGAACTAGGTCATTCAATCCTGTGTGTAAATTCTTTTATCTATACTTTTTAACTATAGGATTCCCAAGCTAGGTTATATTTATGACTACTTGTACAGGGAAAGTGCCTGTGCGTATATAATATGGGTACTTACTACAATCTTACTAGCACATACATGGTGCTGTTTTGCCTGCTACTCATTTTGCATGCACGTTACACATTTGCTGTTGCCAGTGGGCGTGCATGTTGAGGCTGAAAGCCAAACATCTGCTTTTGTGCTTTGGTGAAGAGAGGGAGAAAGACCGAGTTTTGGTATGGCACATCTACTAATCTTTTATCTGAAGGCCCGGGAACTGAGACCACCTGGGTGTTTTAAACATTGAGATGACCTACCACGTCCTAAAGGAGGTAGACTTGGACTCTTGAAATCTTTTAGGACTGACAAAGTAACATTTCAAAGATACATCCTGACCCACTTTTGGAATTCTTCTGTTTGTATATGCCTGTGTTCGTGGTGTTTGGACTGAGTGGCCATGGTCACCATGCTTAGCTGTGGATATGAGGAGCCCAAGGCCACATGTACGCCGCCCAAAGTAGTGAACGGCATCCCCAGGCTGGCACAAACTGAGCCAGGTGTCAGGATGGCAGGTGCAGCCTGCACCTCCGTAGGGCCATGTCACGCCAAGATAGGTCAGGCTGAGGCTGCTCCCCCGTCCAGAACGAGTCCCAGCAACGCTCCCTGTGCTGGCTTTGCCTCCCTGTCCGTGTGCGCAGGGAGCGGGCCTGCAGTTCAAGACAATATGAATATTCAAATGTCATCCTTCAGCCTGCCAGCTGGGTTCTCTTCAGGCCCTAGGAAGAAATTTTTCCCCCTTGTCAGGTGTGGCCCTTAGTCTTCCTTGTGTATTGAGGGTGGTATTTATTGAGACCTACCAGACTGGAAGGTGTCCTCTCCCCGCAGTCACCCTGGCAGTGGCTGTTGGGCCTCTGGGCATATTCCCGCCCGTCGGTCTCTGACCAGACTCCCAGATGTCCAATCTCAGACACACATTTCTGTATTTTCAAGAACTGTGATATTTTCTGTCACTTTTGTTGGGTTGGGCTATGCCTGCCGCTTTTGCCTGACGGTCACTTTGTCAGTCCTAAAAGATTTCAAGAG
>NW_009203257.1:0-2991 GCF_000690835.1 Fulmarus glacialis | reverse complement strand
CATCTTCATCTCCTTGCCGGCTCCAGTTCTCATCACCGCGCCCATCGAGCCTGTCTTGTCTTGTGCCACAAGGAAGAAGCGCGGGTCTTGTGTAGATCTTCTTGGCCGGTTGTTCTTGTGACCCTTGCTTGGACGTGGTCCTCAGGTCTTGTCTCAATGACTCATTGGAGTCCTTTCAGGGGTTTCTTCCCTGTGTCATCATAGTCTTAAGTCTTCCCGGACAGTGCTTCTCCATCAATCATGATGGCTTCATCGGTTATCTTCAATGCCAAGCCACGGCATTCATCTCTTGAGGACCATGCTAGAGCATCCACAACCATCGTAGGACTTTCTGGCCAGCTGCGTGTCATCTTCTGGAATTAATCTGGGGTTTTTTTGCATCCTGTGGTGGTGGTTGTATTGTCTATGTGGGGGTGGAGCTGCTTTGCCCATGGACATAGTCACGGTAGAGTCAGGGGTGGCCTAGTCCCACCATGGCACGGTGATATGTTGATCATGACGGCTCGGTTTGGTGGAGATGGTAGCTCTTGGCAAGCCGCGTGTTGAGTCGCTTCCATTGGGTTTTGCAGGGGCTGTGGGACCGCTCGGGTGGTCAAAGCGCGTCCTTGAGCGAGTCTCGGTGGAGCAGATGACTTGGAGTAGAAGGATGGCACGGGGTGCAACCAGCGACATCTCCTTCTGTAAGCCGGTAGGTGGGAACGTGGGGCGATGGCCCACCACGCCGGGAGGGTGGAAGAAGGGATGCGGTGGGGATGAGGGGTCTCTCTGTTAATTATGGGGTTTTTAATTTGTCTAACCTTTTCCATGTGTGGTTTTTTTTTCCTTGCGGGTTGTGTTTAGAGTTGAAATTTAGGGGTTTTTAAAAGGAAAAAAATGGGTTTTTTGTTTTATTATGGCTGGTTTTCTCTCCGGTCCTGGTTGCTCTTCAAGGTGACGTTCCTCACTGAAGTTTCAGCAGAAGAGAGGCTTGGGCTGGGGTGTTTGCAGGGAGGGTGTTAGCTGAGGTGCCCTGGAAGCGCTCGAGTGACGGGGTGAAGGTCTGTCGTTGCAGGAAGGTCTCATACGTTGTATGGAACGTAGTGAAGAACCATCTGGAGAAGGTTGTGGTTCTGATGGTGCGTGGAGTTGCAGCGGAGGGTCGGTGTAGAGAAGTTGTGAAGCAGATAGATAAATTCAAGAATTGATGCAATTAAGGATTGTAAATGATTTTGAGTGGTTGACTAATTGCTGATGTCATCTGATAATTGACTTCTTCCTCAAGGGCTGGAGGACCCAGGGGCCCATCAAGGCAAGGAGAAGGTGGTGGGTTTATTGCCCGGGAATCCAGCTTGTAGAGAAGACGTGGTCTTCCAGAGATACTCCGGCCTCAGAGCTTGACAGCAGCTCCCCGATGCCAGTCCTAAGCCCTGACACTGGTCCTACCTAGGCCCTAACTGTAAACATAGATGTAAACCTAGCCTTAAAGCCTAGTCCTAAAGCCTAGTCCTAGTCTTAAGTCCAATCCTAAGGGCTCGCCTGAACCCCAGGCCTAGGCCTGACTGCTAGGCTAAGGGCTCGCCCAAACCCTAGGCCGAGGCCTGGCCCCTATCAGAAACCCTAGGCCGAGGCCTGGCCCTAATTGCTAACCCGAACCCTATGTCTAGGCCTAACCTAAACCCTAGGCCTAGCCCTAATTCCTGTCTTAAGGGCTAACCCCAACCCTAGGCCTAGCCCTCACCGTAACGCCTAACCCCAACTCTAGGCCTAGCCCTGACCCTAATGGCTAACCCCAACCCTAGGCCTAGCCCTGACCCTAGTGGCTAACACCAACCCTAGGCCTAGCCCTGACTCTAATGGTGAACCTAAGCCCTAGGCTTAGCCCTGACTCCTGTGCTAAGGGCTAACCTAAATCCTTAACGTTACCCTCAACTACAAACCGAACTGTAACGCTAACCCTTGCTCTAACCCCAAACCTAAGCCTAACTATAAAGCCACCTTTAAACCTAACTCAATGCCTAACCTTAACCGTAGTCAAGGTTAACGTTTACCATGACCCTAATACTAAGCTTAACCCCTGAGATTAACCCTAAACCCAAACTCAACCTTAAACCTAACCCTTAAATCTAGGTCTAACCCCTATCCAAAGCGCTAACCTAAACCTTAGCCTGAACCCTAACCGTTATCCCCAATCGCCAACTGTAAAGCCTAACTCTAAGCCTAACTGTAAAGCTTAACTGTGCTGCTAAACCTAATTAGCATTCTAGGTTTATTTGTTTTAAAAATGTAGAATGTAATTATTAGTTTAGTGCTAATTGGGTGTAATTAATGCCTGTGATATTTCAATTTTATAATTATGTTAGATGTATACATTAATTATAACCGAGTAGCTTTCTCGTTTTATTTATCTTAAACTTTGAAATAATAAACTGTAGGTTTTTAATTACTTAGATCACAGGCATTAATGATATCCAAATAGTATTAATTATTAGTAGTATTAATTATGCTGAGTTTAGGCATTCATCATGCTCAATTAGTATTCTAATTTGTTTTTCCAACATATATGTTGAATTTTCTCAGGCTAGCGGGGTGTAATTAATGATTGCTTTGTCAAACAGAAGCTTGTATGCATTCATTACACCTAATTAATTTCCTGGTTTCGTTATTTTTATTGGGCTTTTTTTGTTGTTTTTTCTTTGTCTGTTGGTGGTTTTTTCATTATTATTGGTTTTGGTTTATCTTTGTTTCTTAAATAATTTTTAATTTTTTTTAATTGGGGTGGAATTCATGTCTGTGTTGCTTAAAGAAAATGGAGGATTGTGTTCATATGTTAATTACTCTTAATTACAATTATATCCCCCCCGAAGCGGGGGAGGGGAAGGCTTTGGGTGCACCCAGGTGTCCATCTGGGGTTGAAGCATCTTCCTCCTTCTCCCTGGGCTCATTTGCATCCTTATTTGCATATGGGACCTATAGCGAAATGATCCTGGACTCCTGGGTCCCCTTTGGGGGGGG
>NW_009203256.1:0-1544 GCF_000690835.1 Fulmarus glacialis | reverse complement strand
GCCTGTCCAGGTCCCTCTGCAGAGCCTTTTTACCCCAAGCAGATCAACACTCCCACCCAACTTGGTGTCGTCTGCAAACTTAACTGAAGGTGCACTTGATCCCCTTATCCAGATCATTTATAAAGATATTGAACAGAACTGGCCCATTTAGTGAGCCCTGGGGAACACCACTTGTGACCTGCCGCCAACTGGATTTAACTCCTTTCACCACAACTTTTTGAGCCCGGCCAGCCAGCCTTTTTTTTACCCAGCGAAGAGTATGCCTGTCCAAGCCATAAGCAGCCAGTTTCTCCAGGAGAATGTTGTGGTAAACAGTGTCAAAGGTTTTACTAAAGTCTAGGTAAACAACATCAACAGCCCTTCCCTGGTTCACTAAGAGAGTCATCTTGTCCTAGAAGGAGATCAGGTTAGTCAAGTGGGACCTGCCTTTCATAAACCCATGCTGACTGGGCCTGATCACCTGGTTGTCCTGTACATGCCGTATGATGGCGCTCAAGATGATCTGCTCCATAACCTTCCCCAGCATCGACGTGAGACTGACAGGCCTGTAGTTCCCTGGATCCTCCTTCCAGCCTGTCTTGTGGATGGGCGTCACATTTGTTAACTTCCAGTCAGTTGAGACCTCCCCAGTTAACCAGGACTGCTGATAGATGATTGAAAGTGGTTTGGTGAGCACTTACGCCGCTCCCTCAGTACCCTTGGGTGGATCCCATCTGGCCCCATAGACTTGTGTGTGTCTAAGTGGTGTAGCAGGTCGCTAATCATTTCTCCTTGGATCATGGGGCGTTCATTCTGCTCCCAGTCCCTGTCTTCCAGCTCAGGAGACTGGGTACCCAGAGAACAACTGGTCTTACTATTAAAGACTGAGGCAAAGAAGGCATTAAGTACCTCAGCCTTTTCCTCATCCTTTGTTACTGTGTTTCCCCCCACATCCAATAAAGGATACAGATTCTCCTTACCTAAATGGTAAGGAGTAAATGATAAAAAAGGCGCTTTTATAATAACAATGTGCAGCTTCTCTTGCAGGTTGGTAAATATCAGCGTGGACCTGCACCGGGCATAACTGTCAAGTTTTGGTGGCAGGGGGCTGCAGGGTGACCTGTGTCGGTGAAGGCCCTGAGCTGATGGAACAAACTGGTCACTGAAGCAAAGAAAAATCACTCAAAGATAAGATCACAGATAAATAACTAAAAAATTAGTTGCATTACTTTTCCATAAAAATGAACTTAGGAAGCCTACTTTACATGGTCTGTGTTGAGGAAATATCTCAAACAAAACCATATGTACAGAAAGTTTAAAAAAATCAGTAAACTGTATACAAGAAATTGCAAGGCCCATATGAGACTCACTAAAAGTACTAAAGGATATTATACGTGAATTAGCTGAACTGTTATCTATTATATGTATCCCATGACTAACAAGTTCAATGAGGTATGTGTAGGAGGGAGCAAACATGATGTTCCCTTTTTGAAAAGTTTCATGTAATATTAAAAGACTACAAATTTCTCTAGCAGGTGTCCTGGTTTCGGCTGGGATACGGTTAA
>NW_009203255.1:0-6386 GCF_000690835.1 Fulmarus glacialis | reverse complement strand
TGATTCTATGATTCTATGATTCTAATTAGAGAAAATTACGTTCAAATAGGGAAAAAACCCTTACATTCTTTTAATAATCAGGAAGCTTGGTTTGTGTAAGAAAATGTGGTACAGTTCTGTCTTGGATGGAATCAAACATGCTATGAAACATTAAATATATTAAGGGGGAGTTTTTAATCAGAAACATATGTCAACCACAGAGGTTTACATAGATGTTTAATAAGGAAAAATTATGGTTATTATGTTCTCATGTACATCAAAAAGTAATAACTTAGAGTTACAAGGTTGCATGGGGACAATTTGTGTGTATAGTATAATAAAAAAGTTTACTCTCAAGAAATTAAAATCTTTTTTATGTCTCTTCCCTTCATAAGATACTGCAACTTAAATTGAAGTTTCATTTATTGGTGTATTTTACATCTGTCTTTTTAAATATTCAAATATTTTGGCAAGTACTTGAACATATTGAGCAGATTTATTGCTATATGTTGAAAATACATAATAATGTGATGTGGCATACTTTGAGGGCTACGGGATGAGTTCTGTACTGGTTTCTATCTACAACATCTCACCATTTCAGAGTAAGCATTAGAATAGTAATAAACACAGTAGTCTATAGCTTTAAGAATGGACTTGTGTAAAAGGTTATAGAAGATGCAGAAGTGTTTACAGTGGGAATTTTAAGATTTTGCCACTGTTCACAAGCACTGAAGACAATAGCAAAACATTAGAAAGTATAAACAAAAAATCTATCACAATCTTTGACATTTTAAATATTTTGGTATTTAGATGATGTAATTTTACAGTTCTGCATAATAGAGGTCGAAGACTGTAAAATAATTATTTTCTTTGAACTACATAAAAGAATTCTTGACCTTGATTTAGAAATTTAGAAATATGAAGAATATTCTGTGGACAGCTATTTTACTGGTCTGCTGTGCTCATTGTTTAAAATATGACTCTGCTTCTAGTCTAAGATTATCTACTTCCTACTCACAAATCTTCAGTCTTGGTGTGATGGGCTGTTTGACTTCTCAGCCGAGTGTTGTATCATTTCTTTAACACCGCTCACAATCAGGAGGGATGACAGGTTGAGCCCAGCCCACAGGGAGAGACAGCCTGCTTAGGAGGGAAATGCTTCCAGACTGCACAGTGTTCTGGGAGGTCATTAGAGAGGGAATCATAGCAAGAAGCTGAGAGTCTCTAGCTTACATGAAGTCCAAGAGACTGAAAGAAGCAGCTAGCAGCCAGCTAGGTTTCTTCCTGGGGATCAGAGGGAGCTGCAGAGACTTTTCTGAAACCTGGAAGGCTCCTTATTTGACTGAGAAAAGGACCTGCAAGGGTGCAGAAGAGCTGTTTACAGAACTGCTCTGTTTCCTATTTCTTACTATTTAAAATTTAAAAATTCAATTTTTTTTTTTTTTTTTAAATCCTTTTGGTCTTTTAGTCATATTTATACATATTATACCTTCCTTCAGTATAACTTCCAGGAAAATTCACTGTACAGGCCTGGACTGCTAAGTGTATACCTAGGAAAACTTCCTTATAAGAGGTTGGTGGCAAATAAAAACACTAACAGGATGATCAACATATTTTCTCTTTTATAAACTGCCTAGGTTAAGATCCTTAAGACTTTTTATCACAAAGCATATTTTCTAATTTCTCTGTGATCTGATGGCTATATCTGAACCTGCTCCAATTTATCAACATACTACACACATTATGGACACTAGACCTGGACAGAAACTGGTCATACTTACAGAAGTACAGAAGTAATTTTAATTTCTTACTACAACTAATAGCTTCCACAAGGATTAAACTACTGATCTTGGCTATAATACTGAATAAGAAGTACATGTTTGGCTGGTTGGCTTCAAAGATTGCCAAGTTCTTTTCAGAGTCTATAACTCACTGGTAAAGCTGTAGGTACACAGGTAGGTACTACACATTCTCCAACTATGTTCTGCATTCTTTTTCTTAGGTTATGGCTTTCTATTTGTCTGAACTGAAATTCATTTTTCTTCCTTCAGTTCATGCAAACAAGCAATCCATATCTTTGTGTATCAGAACTAACAAAGAAAGAAAAAAAAAAATATCCTTAGGGAAAGTTAACTTCTGCCTGGGAGAAGAACTTTAAATAAAGTTTAGTTAGATTTACATTGGTTTTGTCTTTCCAAAATAAAATTTGACAAAATTTCCAGTATGTTTCTCCAGATATGCTAACACATTATCTTCAATACAACATTAAAATAAAGAATATCCCACAAAATCTGAAAAAACACCAAATAATTCACCAACACAGTTGTAATATGTAAATCATCTCACCAAACTCTTACATTTCTATTACACCCTCTTGTATGTATCTTCATAGAAAGTGTTAAACCATGTAGTTGAGCTCTTTCTAACCCCAAAACCACCATATAAAACTTATTTTCTTAAAACAACCCACTATACATGAAAGGTGGTGTCAGGTCCAGGCAGTCATGTAACATAACTTCAAAATTTGGTAGAACTATTTGGTGTGCACTGTTTAGTGTGACATCTGCTTTTCTCAACCGCAAAGTACCTTTGTGGAGTAAAAAAGAAAAACAAAACCTAAGCAATATCACAAAGTCTATTTAGGACTTTCAAATAACATTCTGACATTCTTAAAAATGGCTTTTATATCCTTCAGTAGGAGAACAAGCTCCAGATCATTTAAATTTACTTTAATAATAAGATATGGCTAAATGCAGAGGCTATTCCAGGAAGGGAAAATGTCACTCCTACCCTTTTAACCCATCTCACAGACTTCACTGCCAGATTTCACAACTAGCCCACAATGGGCCCATCATCTGCTTTGTGGAAAAGGCAGTGTCAAGATTTTAAGTGATTCATTGTGAAACAGCATTGCAAATATCCAGCTTCCATTTCTCAAAGGAATATTTTCTCATTTATCCAACTAGCATGAAAGAGAAAAGGATTAAACCGGTCTGAAGATTTTTAGAAACTTTTTTGTATATGTCCAGGAATTTTCTTAAGGTTTATATTTAGATAAATATAGCTCCCTCTAATATTATTCCAATGCCCATTCTGTGCCATACGCAAACCAGAAAATGCCAATTGATTTTAACAGACTAATATCAGTTAAAACCAGGAACACTTTTTCTGTATTTTGTTTAAGAATTGTTTCTTTAGAGTCTTAAATGCCACCATCCTCTCTTTAGGCCTGTCTCTAGGTTTCTTTGAGTGGAATAACTTTGGATTCAAATGTTTCCAATTATACAAATGAATTCTTCACTTTTTTTTAAGGTTTTCAGAAGGAAACTGATCCTATAAATAGATAACCAACCAAGAGTCAATTATTTCATATATTCCATCCAGTTTTAGATTTAGCAATACCACCAAGGGGGATCTCAATGGGGTTTGTAATGACTTGATACCACATGCTGGGTTTGTTACTCATGCAGCTTTGATTCTTCTGCTCTTTTACTGCATTGACTTCCATGAGGCACTGAAGACAATTAAGCCTTGTTTATTTTTTAAAGTTCTCTCCAAATGCACCTAAAGTTACTCATATTTTTAATATCTATTTTAATTGTGAATCAGTCTATGTGTGATGTTCTTTATTCTCTGCTCTCTGCAGTATTGGATAGTAAAAATTATCTCTTTCAAACACAGAAATCCAGTTTATACAGCTGCATGTTGTTGCTCATTGTTTCTTTTATGGACAAAATTTTACTGTTTAATATTATGTATCCTGGGAGTTATACTAAATCATATTTGATATCTTAATAAATGATAATTTTTCAAAGTCTTTTTTCTCACTGTTTATAAGTGCAAACTGCTGTTTGTATTAATACTTTTTTGTCCACTGTTTTGCCATTTCTCAGTATTTTTCAAAACAGATATGCATATTTTTCTCCCATTGTAATGCAGATAAAGTCAGCTAAATAAAATACAGCCCTAGAATACGTACAGGATTTATCCCTTAATATTCTCTGTGACAGCTAACCTCAGTCAACATGAGGTATTTTCTGTTGCTAAGACAGTGTGAAAAAAGCTTGATATAAAAAATGAGATAACTACGATAAAATAATGTCTTCTGCCTTGTTGAATTGCTCTTGGATTGTGTTATTATTGATAAGTAATTATGGTGACCACAGCTATCTTGTAGGTGTGGGAATGGGGAACAGTTAAGGTCTCTTGATATCCAGCCAGAAGGCTGATTCTGGATTTGTCTTAAGGCCTGCTGTCAAATGACATAAAGAGAAATCCAGTCTTTCACTTACATATCACTAATTTATTTCTATTATTTGCTTATTTATGTAAAGCCTTATGTTTTACTCTGACTAAATTTATTGACACACTAAGAGATTTTTTGGGGTCATATTTAGTTTTGATTTTTTTTTTTTCCCTCTGGAAAAATAAACAAGTTTCTGCCCCTTTCTGACACACATCAATCATGGAACCTTGGGATTTGATTATTACAACCACTTTTCAATTTGAATTTCATTACAGTATATAAATTATTCTTGACTACTATTTTTAAATGGTGGCCTGACTGCTATATGACACAGAAGTTCTTGCCTGTCAGAGCTGGATACAGCGTGCCTTATTGACCTTGCATAATTCTCATATGCAATATGAAGCTGCTCCCATCAAGGAACATGCAGCCTTTGGTGGGACATCTTGTCCTCCTAAAAGGAACAATGAAATTCTCCACAAAGCAGATAGAATGCAAAACACAATGAGGCTCTGTGGAGCTCCTCAGTGACATCAAATCTACGTACATGAGTGTCTGTGTCTCACCCCTGACTGTATAGGCAAGCATTAAGAAGTATTGCATGTCTTGAGAAAGCCTCTGTGATTGCTTATGTTAATATTAAAACAGAAGATCAAATTATAGTTATTTAAACAGTATAGCAAGTTACAGTGACAGCATATATCAAACAATTATGGGGCAATGTCCAGTAAGTTTTATTGATTTTATCATGCAAAATCAACATAACATCAAGGCAATCAATACATAATAAACTAATAAGAAAGGGATGAAAAATAATATAATATGGTAAGCTAGTGCAAGAAAAATGTTCAGGACCACGCATCATATCAATGTAAATACTGGAAAAAGAGATTCAACTTATTTTCTTTATCTTTTTTTTTTTTCTGTACAGCCATTAACCCACAAGATTTTTTCCCAGATATACTGAGTTTGAAGTAATCACTAGACTCACTGTTTTACCTAATGGCATTCTTATCAATTTGTTCAAGGCTTATGTCATGGTTTAACCCCAGCCAGCAACTAAGCCCCACATAGCCGCTCTCTCACTCCCCCCCGGTGGGATGGGGGAGAGAATCAGAAGAGTAAAAGTGAGAAAACTCATGGGTTGAGATAAAGACAGTTTAATAGGCAAAGCAAAAGCTGCCCACGCAAGCAAAGCAAAACAAGGAATTCATTCACTACTTCCCATCGGCAGGCAGGTGTTCAGCCATCTCCAGGAAAGCAGGGCTCCATCACGCGTAACGGTTACTTGGGAAGACAAACACCATCACTCCGAACGTTCCACCCTTCCTTCTTCTTCCCCCAGCTTCATATGCTGAGCATGACGTCATATGGTATGGAATATCCCTTTGGTCAGTTGGGGTCAGCTGTCCCAGCTGTGTCCCCTTCCAACTTCTTGTGCACCCCCAGCCTACTCGCTGGTGGGGTGGGGTGAGCAGCAGAAAAGGCCTTGACTCTGTGTAAGCACTGCTCAGCAATTATGAAAACATCCCTGTATTATCAACACTGCTTTCAACACAAATCCAAAACATAGTCCCATACAAGCTACTACCAAAAAAAATCACCTCTATCCTGGTCAAAACCAGCACAGCTTACCAGAATTAGCAGTGTTCCATTACCCACCATTCTCCTATAAATAAGAAGTATTGCTGATTGGGCTAGGTGTAAATTGTAAATAAGTTAATTAAAGACCATTTTATCATTTATTACTATCAGTAAGTTTGAACAAAACGTTTCCATTTCCATGGAAGATTATACTATATGTAATAAGTACTGTAGGGTTTCTATCTCATATTCTGCTGACTTTTAATGTTTCTGAGAAATAGCTGAGAACTGCAAAGACAAATCTGTTTATCTTTCTAAGGTTTGCCTGCAAAGTTCCAAGCAATAATTGATTTACATGATAGTCCGTTATTGTATGAGACATCTTCTTGAAGTTCTGTCCTCTAAACTCAGCCTTCTACTGTTTGGAAATTAAGGTTAAATATTCAAGGTTTTTTTTCTTTGCTTTCCCCCCCCCCCCATTATGGAACTGTAACCATTTCACATATCAAGATTACATCCAATAGCACTGTTTTATAACTCTGTCTGTAAGGTTGTCGTGGTTTAACCCCACGCAGCC
>NW_009203254.1:0-1770 GCF_000690835.1 Fulmarus glacialis | reverse complement strand
CCAACCTTAATGATTCTATGAAAATTACAAGATATTTAATTGTCAAGATAACATCTGTTCTGAGCTTATATTCCAGCTGAGAATCTGACATTTTGGTAACGTACTGTCAGAATTTCCAATATGGGTAAATCTGAAAAAAATATGATATGTCCTGTATCAGCCTTCCTGCTATGCCCAAATTCTCTATGTATCACAAGCACAGAGAATATGAAAAATCCCCAAATTGTTGGACTTGCCATGCACATATGGATCATCTATATGTATACAGATGTGCACAGTACTCCTTTTTCCTGATGTTTAATTTTTCAGGCCATGAAATAGCCTGAACACATCCATCTGCTGACCTAATGTATTCTTTACATCCAGAGGAAAAAAGTGTGAATAGCATAACACAATTTATCTCTGTTGCACTACCAATTTCCAAATAGTGGCATGGCTCTATTTGAACCCTAACAGGATCACATCATAGATAGGTCAGGGACTGCTTCCAGCATCCATTGCAAGAGAATGGAAGAGATCCCATTTACATCCACTGCAGGATCAGGATAGATGACTCTTGAAACTGAGGCTAACTAAAACTATAAATCTGTTCGGAGGATAAATCTCAGAGGGAGATACAAAGCAGGGTAGATTAATCACAGGAGATCAGGACACTTTGTTTAAGGTTACTTTATTGAAGTAGTAAATAAAAGCTGTTATCTGATGGTCCTACGAGTAGTATATGTGAAACCAATCAATTTCCTCAAACTGAACACTCTCATAAACTTTTATAGCCAACAAACCATGCCTTCGGTGAACAAGACTGTGTAGCTCTCACCATGAGAGATGATCTTTTCTGGGAAACATCTATGATGCAGAGAGATTTTGTTGCTGGTATTGTACCCAACCTTCAGACAAATGCCACTGGCAGATGCTTCATTCTGCACAATGAACCCTCTATTCATTAAACACTTCTCTAAAGGTGTTTCACGAGAAGAAAAATCGATGGGGTCTGGTCAGCGTTTCACCTGCCTCTTCTGCCCTTGCAATACCTCCAGCTGTCTTGCTCATCTTCAAGTTTCCTCCACCACAGCAATCTCAAATTTTCCATGTCCGTACACACTTCTCTCAGCCTGCCAGCTGAGCAAGCCACAGCCTGTTTTCTGCCTGATCAGAGCAGTGCACGTACTGACTGGCAGGCACACATGTTACATGGGATGACTGGCCAGCCTCTGCTGTCAAGCAGTGTGGAAGGTACCTGAATTCTAAATACAGCTTCTCTCCTCTAAAGTTACCATAGTCATAAACCTTACAGGAGCTTAATAACCTTGAGACCTTCACCTCTCTGAGACCTTTGATGGAAATTAGCCAAAAAGTTTAAAAATTGTTAGAGGAGACTGACAATGAGTTACCACAAGTCTAATGCCTACAGAATTACAAAGTAATAGTAATACAAAAGTATTACAGAGAACTAAAACCCCTCAGCCCTTTGGGAGGCTGCTCCTAGCTACTCCTGACTGCATCCATCACACATCGATCCTGTGTTATGCCGTTAGCATGGGCCCTCCCAAACCAGGAGTTTGAAACTGCCAGGCACGTGAGCATGGGCTGTCCAAGCTGGCTCTGGATTAATTTCCATAAATATTATAATCCAAAACAGTTTGTAAAAAAATGATTCTGGGATCTGCCATGTGCATTATTTGGTTTTGATGTGATATCAGCTATTAAGCCATACAGGGCATGAACCTAGCTTGCCTTTTTCGTAGAATCATAGAATCATAAAATCATTAA
>NW_009203253.1:0-7590 GCF_000690835.1 Fulmarus glacialis | reverse complement strand
GATAAAGATATTGAACAGGACCGGCCCTGTTCAATCCTGTTTTAAACCAGGATGTCCTGGTTTCTAAACCAGGATGTCCTGGTTTAAAGTACTGCGCTGACACCTTTCTGTTTCTTCTGCTTTTGGTAAAATACCCAGTGTTCCCATTGTTATCCTTCCAGAACAATGGAAGGAAATTATCCTCCTACATACCTTTTCATATGCTGGGAAATACCTGCTTGTCGCCTTTTGAATTATAACAGCACGTTGTTTCTCTTTATCCTCAGCCGATAAGAATGGGAACATCAAAATGAAGCCCATAAGGTCATCAGTTCCTCCAACATACATATCAATCCTTAAAACCAAAGCAAACAAAAACCTTAAATAAGAAGGCACCTTCATAAGCAGAGTTTTCTTAGATTTGTGTCGTGATAGTAAAAGTTGAATTTCCCACCCCCCTCATGAAAATTATTTTTGCATTTAAAAACAAAAAATACATCACAGTCTAAGTCTTACTCATATTTGTAGTGTTGTTGGCACTTTACTTGCCTCATTGTGCAGGATTAAACAGGATTGTACAGAGGTTAAAAAAGTTTAACTTTGGTGTTACAGATCACTTCAGAATCACCAAAGAAACACACAGCACCACAAGAAGTCATCCCCAACTGGCTTAGCTGTCTGGATGTATGCCACCTTCAAGGTTTCATCCAAAGTCCAAGTGGTGCCAAATAGATTAATAATGGGGTTGGAAACCTGAAGTCTACCTGAAGTTCCGCCATCTAGCTAAATTATTAGTACAGAAGTTCTTCAGATTGTCCCTTTTATCCATTTTTCCAGAGCTCTGACAGCAGGTTTTGTACTGTACACAAGACTCAAATGTAAATTAAGTCCTCATGAATATGAATAAAATATCTGGTAAAATAGTCTAACAAAGTCTTCTAACCATCCTCTGTCACAAAAGATTTGAGTTCCTGCTGTGTAGTAAGACTAACTGCAGTTTTTGTTGTGAGGCAAAAGATTCTCAAAAAAGCCTCTGTAACGATTAAACATGTTATGTGCAACAAGAAGCTATCAGATATTCCTGCAAGTCTTAATGTATGCCAGCTTCTCGCCTGCATCTATCTGATCTTCCAAAACTGCACTTCCACACTGTACACGACCAGCTCTCCAAAGTACCTGGAGCTAATCACAGCAAGCCTTCGTCGAAACACTGATGCTCCCTTCCCCCCGCCCAAGAACAAATCAACAAATATACTTTATTTATATTTGCTTCAGGAATAGGCTCCAGGCTATATCTAGAACACGATGGAAGAAAATTCTGTTTGAAGGAAGAGGTATGCAAGGAATGCAAGCTACAAGAAACGATGGCTTAACAACAGAAAGAAGCTGATAAGCTATGACTGAGGCTCCTATCTGAATATTCATTTATTTTGTTACTTCCCTGAACCTGCTTTAGCCAATTCTTCCAACCATTTGCACCGTTTAACGGCAGTTTATTGTAAAGTATCTATTAAAGTTAGATGCTTTACTGGCTGACCTTTAGTTTTCCTTCTTTTGAAAAACAATAGGAAATGGACATTTAAAGGCTACATACTGAGATAGCCCAATCACATTTTTTTTTCCTTCATAGACACAACATCAAGACCTGGATTTAATTTCATGTGAAACCAGAAGTTTTTCAACAGCTTTTTAGCAACAGCTTTTACACTCCCAAATGACAGATCTTATTCTGCAGCCATAACTTAAAAACGAACTATTGCTTTCCAAAAAGTTTTCTGTTTACAACAGTAGTTCAACATTTACATGCCAGTCACCTCTTGAATACCTGTGTCAAGCTGTATCAATCTTTTACTAAAGCATAATAAACCCCTGCTTCAAATATTTTTATGTAAAAATAATCGAATTAGAACAAATCAGTTGGCTTATGTCTAACTGTGGCCTGTCAGGCTCACTGCAAGTTGTGTGTCACTGAGGAGCACAGGTGATTCTCTGGGTGTGCAAGTATGCAATTCATTCTAGATGTATCTAACCTACTAAAATAAATTCATGAAGAGTAGTACTGTTACAGTACAGGGCTCTCTCCTTCAGGTCCTTCCCGTAGAGGTTGTACTTTGCTGCTATATAGCTGAGGATGGCTTTAGTCTGCACCATCTTCATCCCATCGATCTCCACCATGGGCACTTGTTGAAATAGCAGGGATCCACCTAAAGAGAAAGCCACACATCATTCTACTGGATCTAGTAACTCCAGATTTCTTGCTTCAGAAGACCATTACTTTTATGGTAAGCGTGCTCTGGGTAGTCATTATATTAAACTGGGGCTCTTCCATGCAAGCAGTAAATTACAGTGGTGCAGACAAATTAAACTGCAGAACACAATTATTGTGGATTAACATCCTTGCTTTAAAAAAATTTCACTGAAGTTGTAGTCAGGACTGTGTACAGCAGCTTTTATGCTGAAATTGAAATACAGTGGACACACTAAACATATCAACTGAGTAAAAAGTGTATAATTCTAAATACATTGAAAAAAGTTCTGTTCCATTATTTAAAACACAGTTGAAGCAAATGTCAGATTCCTAAATTTCTCCCTTTCAATCAGTATCTTAAGCTAAATCAGGACATTCAATGAAGTTTTAGGATAAGGTTTTGCAAGTTACTGAAGCCCAGGGTAAGTTTTTGGGACCAGGTGGGACATGTAGACAAACGGAGAACAGAACAACCCAGAGGCCTGGGAAATGCTCCAGGTTGGAAAGATGTTCAATTTTCAATTGCATCTGTCCACATATGGGAAAAAAATCAGCCTCTGCAGCTGTTCACAGCTCTCAGTTTTACTCCCCTCTCTGCTGTGTGGAACGAAAGTCCCACACAGTCTTCAAAGCCTTCCCTCCACACATCTTCTCTGAGACTAAGTAAAGTCTGCTCACACTTTTCTTGAGGTTTCACATGGACTCACCTTGCAGGAGCTTCTCATACTGCTCTCGGGTTTCCAAAAACTCTTCTTCAAACTGACAAAAGAGAACAAGGAAGAAGGGGAAATTAGTGTCTTTTCACATTTCTAGAATACATAAACTTTTTAAGCATCATAAAAGGAAGAGAATATACATCATGGTTCTTTCCATTCCAGATACGGCTCTAAGGGAGAAAATACCCAGGGCAGAAGCACTGGCAAAACCTCTTGGACTGTCATATTTGACAAATGCTGCTAGAGGCAACCCTACCAGAAAAACAGGCAATAAGAACTGGGGTGAGGATGGTTTGTTTGGTATTGAACAGGCAATTTAATGTGAGACAGTCAACAATACAGACAAGGCTGTCCTTAAAATGCTTTCTGGTATGTGGAAAAAAGCTCTGCTGTGGGATATTTTGATTTGGGAGCTAGACAGGAACAAATTCTTAGAAAGTTAAAACAAAGCCTTTACAAAATAATGTAAAAGTATTATGCCCAGCAGGAACTTTAGTACAGTACAGTACAGTACATGTTTAGGACACCTAAAGATGAATCATTCACTAGATGAGAAAAAAAAAGATACAGAATGCCTGTGATCAGAATGTTGTAGTTATATTCAATATGGTTCAGAATGGCTCGTCCAATCAGTGCTACTTAGGGTGGAATTCAGTTCAAGATTAAGACACCGAAGTTAGATGTCTATGTGTATCTGTTTGCATGTGCCATACATGTCTATAGTCAATGTAGACCATGGTGACTAGAAGATGATTGAGCTTTCCAATCCCTAGATGCCCAGCTAAGGATCCTTCCTCAGTCAACCTCTCTCAGAGTATCTGTGCAACTTATGTTAATAACTAACACGTGCTATACTAGGGAAACCCCAGAAGATTAGGTGTACTAATACAGTGCCAATGTTCAACCATAGTAAGTGTGGTCACAGAGTCCAAAATTCAGAACCCAGGTTTCTGCTGATGAAAAGCTGGGAAAAGAATATCCCATGGAAAAATGTAGTAATTGGTACCTGTCAACAGGATTTTTTAAAATTAAAAAAAAAAAAAAAAAGAAGAAAAAAAGAGAGAGGGAATTAAAACAGGAACAAATGATGCACGGAAGCAACCAGTTGTGTGTCTTCTGTAAGGCCTTCAAATAAAGACTGGTGGTCTTTTTGAAAAACTCAGGTTCCTTGTCTCAGTACAGGAGTAACTGTATGAAGTGTAACAGCCTACTATATAAAAGAGGACACTCGGAGCAACTGTTAGTCCTGAATTATCAGTTTATCACCAAGATAGATAGCAAATGAATAAGTAAATTATATCCCATCAAAAAATTATTTTAAACTGGTGTCTTGCTTCTCTGGTTTACCCAAATATTTTTCTTCCTGATCTGAGATTTCTAATTCCCCTACACATGTAGGTCAGTTTGCTCACTTCACCCTGTTAAGCCTCATCTAAATTACGCAAGTAAGACAAAATATATTTTGTGCTATAGCTTATTGTGGAGGATGCAGCAGTGGAGTGAAAAATAAAATAAAAATCTGTGTGTGAGCATCCAACTGAAGACAGAAAGACTAGAGAAAGCAAATTCATTGCTGTTTTGCTCAGCACAGATAATACTTGTTATGCCAAGAATACATTTATTATTCAGCTCAACAGCTCTGGCTCAGTAATCGAATGCTTTAATTAAGCATTATGCATTCTTGCATTAAGCAAGAAACTGGTTTACAGTGTCAATGCTCAGAAGACATGTAACTTGAAGCCATACTTTGTGTATGTGTGCCTAAAGTAAGAGTGCTTAATTATACTGAACAGGCAATGCTCATTTAGTACTGTGTCTTGGGATGCCTTTTCTTTTTTGGTTAATAACCTGTGATCTGCCTCAAAGACAAGCTTACCAATGTACAGCTTAAAGTTAAAAACACTAAAACAAACCTCGACCCCAGCTGCAGCTAACAACCAGCGAATTGACTCCATCTTGCCTCTTCCATCAAAGTAGTAAAGTTTCGGGTTTTTGGCCATGACTTCAAACTTCCGTTACCTAAAATAGTTATAAAAGATAGTAAGTTAATAATGATACAAAAATCTGATGGCAGCTGGCATAATGGTTCACAGGTCACTCACATGACAAAAATTTAAGTTAATTTTTGACAAAAAGATTCAGTAAAGTTTCAGTCTAAACTGATTTGGTTTTACTGCTGCACAGTCAAGTCACAGTATTTCATAGTCTTTTCATTCTCCTGAAATTCAGGAAAAGTAAGCATCAAGTTGCTAAGTAGGAGATAACAGAAAAAAAATAAAGTCACCACTAAGGAAATCCTTAGAACTTTTAGAAAATCTAAGTTCTAACACTAGAGTTACTCAATCACCACTGAAAGCCAAGTTTCCATCAAAGGGGAGAAGAGGCAGTAGACAGGTTTTTCAAATATGGCAGTCCTTATATCAAAGAATGCCAAAAGTATCTAAACATTAATTCTACACATACTTAGTATGGAAACGTATTTTCAAAGCCTCTCACTTTTCTTTCTAGCTGTGGTGATCCAGGGTAAGTATGTGATCCGGAATCAGTAGAAACGTCACAAGAATGACCAGTTTCTTCTGTGATAATCCAGATTAAAATACAAAGATTCAGACTGTTGCACTACTTATCCTTCTACTGGTCACATTTCTTTCTATTAATAAACCCTGTTGCTAAGCAAAACTTTATAGACTTTCCAGTTATCAAATACACCATGCTTTGCAAGCAGCATTTTTGTTCTTGAATGGCTTCATATTTTTTGAATAGATTAGTGTTTATTTTCAGGAATTGGATTCCACTGTAGAGCCATAAACCAAGGGAGTATCAAATTTCATCATACTGGCATTTCATATGCAGAACTCTGTAATAGCAACTCCTTACTGCAACTGAGAGCTGTTTTCCCTCTGAAGGGACATTTCTTGTCACTCCAATCCACAGTTCAAGTAACCCTGGAAAAGAGGCTGTTGGCATGCGAACAACAACCTCCAGTTCCCAATGTTGCAAGCATTCCTTCATAAGCGGAGGGAAAAAGTGACCTTTGAAAGACCTTGAGCACGCACGAGGCAAGCGATCTGCCTGTTAGCCAACAGGCACGAAAATAGAACACAAAATTCAAGACTGCATCTGACCATGGGAATTCAAATGAGCCAGGCTATTCAGCCCTTCATGCCTGCTTAGAGGCTCCATTTCTTCTTAGGTAAGTCACTAGGAACTCAAACATTGCTGAGTAGTATCCATACTGCCAATAAATATAACAGTGCATGAGAAACGAAGACAAGACTAAAGAAAAGTATCAGTGTGAACTACGCGAAAGAACAGAATTAAACAGGAGTTGCTTGTAATACAGCTAAATTCACAGAAGAAAAAAAAAGCCAAAAGTGATTTTTAACTTGAAGTTTAAAAAATTAAAGAAACAGAAGAGTCACTTTTCTTCAGTGCACCTTCCTAAGATATGCTTCTAGCACGCCAACTGACATGTCACAGGAGATAAGCAAGCCACTGTTGCCAAACACACATGAATGCAGCAAAGGCAAACAGAAGGTAAAGACATGGTGGATGCTTATCTTGTAAATACAGGGGGATCAACAAGCTTTGAAGCGAGCTGTAGTGTTCTGGTTCCTAAGACTGAGCCTGCCATGCAATATTGGAAGAGAAAGTCCAATCTGTCAACTGAAATCTGATGGAAAGAGAACGCCCTGGGGATGGGCAAAGAGCTTCTCCCTTCCCCACTCTTCTCACCAGAAGTAAAATGGCAATTTGCAGACAGTAGCAGCAATCATAGGTAGGTTCCTGGCCATTCCCCTCAGCTTGATATCTCAACAGCAAAAGGGACTTTGGGAAAAAATGATCTGAATTTACTCCCGTGTTTAGATTTACGAAGGCCACCGGGGCTAACAGGGGGAAAGAGGGAACACAAATATCTGTGCAAGAAGCCATCGCTCCCATGCTAGCCACACAGACCAGAAGAACACTGGTGAAGAGGGCCAGGAGACCATCTGCGCCTGGCATGTCCTGCATACCCAAGACTCCGGGACCCGGCTTTCACTGCTTGCATTCAGCAGCCCTCAGCCCAACAGCAGCCGCCCTTTTCTACCCTGCATCATGTAATACCAACGAGGGGGAAAGTCCCCTACTCAACGCATGACAGGTAGCAGCCTCCCGGGCCATCAACTCCAACCCCTTCCACTCATGACAAGTTCTTCGCAGACACGAGATGAAGAGTGGTTCATGTCATTAAATGGGGAGCCACCACGCTGACAGTTGGCAGTGGAGGGAGGGCTTGGAGGCAAAGAGCAGAACAGAGCAAGCGCTCACGTAAGAGATGAGAAATGCTGGAGTATGCACAACTTGTACAAGCGCTCGCTAAGTCCAGGGCGAGCAGCCCGTGACCAGGGAGGTTATCTCCTGATCAGACACCGAATCCCAACCCAAACCCAGCACAGCTCCCCTTCGCCCCGCACCACGAGAGCCAAGCCAGCCAGAGGACACTAGGGTGATGATGGGAAAAGAGAAATACAGAAACCCACATTATTCACACAGAGAATTGAAAAAATAATAATAAAAACAAGGGAACATACACTAGCGAGGCAGCAGTACTTCCCGCCTCAGACCCCCGCAGGCCGTGGGACGCCACCCGCCCGCAGCTCGCTG